>NC_069500.1:683140491-683440991 GCF_027579735.1 Bombina bombina | reverse complement strand
AGCCTGTTACTCATAAGATTTACCATAAAGTATGGTGTAAATACCTTTATTGGTGTGAATCGAAGAGCTACCCTTGTAATAGGGTCAGGATTCCTAGAATTTTGTCCTTTCTCCAGGAAGGTCTGGAGAAAGGGTTGTCAGTCAGTTCTCGGAAAGGTCAGATTTCTGCATTATCTATTCTTTTACATAAGCGTCTGGTGGATGTGCCAGATGTTCAATTTTTTTGTCAGGCCCTAGTCAGAATCAGGCCTGTGTTTAAACCTGTTGCTCCCCCTTGGAGCCTTAACCTTGTTCTTAAAGTTTTGCAGCAGGCTCTGTTTGAGTCAATGCATTCCATATATATTATGTTGTTATCTTGGAAGGTTTTGTTTCCTATTGCTATCCCTTCTGCTCTGAGAGTTTCGGAACTCTCGGCTTTGCAGTGTGATAAGGCGGTTCTTCGTACTAAATTGGGGTTTTTCCCTAAAGTGGTTTCGGATAGAAATATTAATCAGGAAATTGTTGTTCCTTCTCTCTGTCCTAATCCTTCTTCTCATAAAGAACGTTTGTTGCACAACTTGGATGTTCTGCGTGCTCTAAAATTCGACCTACAGGCAACTAAGGAGTTTTGCCAGTCTTCTGCCCTGTTTGTTTGTTTCTCAGGAAAGCGTAAGGGTCAGAAGGCTACCGCTGCTTTTCTTTCCCTCTGGTTGAGAAGTATAATTCGTTTTGCTTATGAGATTGCTGGTCAGCAGCCTCTAGAAAGAATTACAGCTCATTCTACTAGGGCTGTCTCCTCTTCTTGGGCTTTCAAAAATGGAGCTTCTGTGGAACAGATTTGCAAGGCTGCAACTTGGTCCTCTCTGCATACTTTCTCCTGTTAAGTGTAGTCAGTCCACGGGTCATCATTACTTATGGGATATTAACTCCTCCCCAACAGGAAGTGCAAGAGGATCACCCAAGCAGAGCTGCTATATAGCTCCTCCCCTCTACGTCACACCCAGTCATTCTCTTGCACCCAACTAATAGATAGGATGTGTGAGAGGACTGTGGTGATTAAACTTAGTTTTTTATATCTTCAATCAAAAGTTTGTTATTTTAAACGGCACCGGAGTGTGTTGTTTTCTTCTCAGGCAGAATTTGAAGAAGAATCTACCTGAGTTTTTTGTGTATGATCTTAGCGGACGTAACTAAGATCCATTTGCTGTTCTCGGCCATTCTGAGGAGTAAGGTAACTTCAGATCAGGGGACAGCGGGCAGGTTCACCTGCAAAGAGGTATGTTGCAGTATATTATTTTCTAAGGAATGGAATTGACTGAGAAAATACTGCTAATACCGATATAATGTAAGTACAGCCTTAAATGCAGTAGTAGCAACTGGTATCAGGCTGATATGTATATATGTTTACACTTAAGTATTTCTGGGGAATGGCACTTCACTGGGAAAATACTGTATGCATATAACTTTTAGCCTAACTTGCAGTGTGAGCGACTAGCAGCAGGCTTTTAATGACATTTCATAAATTAGATTTTAAACGTTTGCTGGCATGTTAAATCGTTTAATTATCTGAGGTACTTGGTGAAAAATTGTTTTGGGCGTTATTTTCCACATGGCTGTCGTTTGTTTTAAATTAAAACAGTTTACTGAGCTTCCCTCACTGTTGTAGTGTGAGTGGGAGGGGCCTATTTTGGCGCTTTTACTACGCATCAGAAATTCAGTCACAGTCTGCCTTTTTCTCCCTGCATGATTCAGGACGTCTCCACAGAGCTCAGGGGTCTTCAAAACTAGTTTTGAGGGAGGTAATCACTCACAGCAGACCTGTGAGACTGTGCTTTGACTATGATAAAAACGCTTATATTTTTAATTGTTATCCGTTTTTTTCTGATATTAAGGGTTAATCATCCATTGCTAATGAGTGCAATCCTTTACTAAATTTGGTTTCTATAACTAATCCGGTTCATTGCTATTCAACTGTGACAGTTTTTGTGTGCTTCTTAAAGGCACAGTAACGTTTTACATATTGCTTGTAAATTTAGTTGAAAAGTATTTCCAAGCTTGCTAGTCTAATTGCTAGTTTGTTTAAACATGTCTGACACAGAGGAATCTCTTTGTGCAATATGTTCAAAAGCCAAGGTGGAGCCCAATAGAAATTTATGTACTAATTGCATTGATGCAGATTTGTCCCCTACGCTGAATCTGAATCAAGAGACCAGAGATTCTCTTCTATGGTGGCTTTCTCGGCCTCATCTGTCCAGGGGGATGCCCTTCAGCAGGCCAGACTGGACAATTGTAACAACAGACGCCAGCCTACTAGGTTGGGGCGCTGTCTGAAATTCCCTGAAGGCTCAGGGATCATGGACTCAAGAGGAGAGTCTCCTTCCAATAAACATTCTGGAATTGAGAGCAGTTCTCAATGCCCTTCTGGCTTGGCCTCAGTTAGCAACTCTGAGGTTCATCAGGTTTCAGTCGGACAACATCACGACTGTGGCTTACATCAACCATCAGGGAGGGACAAGGAGTTCCCTAGCGATGATGGAAGTATCAAAGATAATTCGCTGGGCAGAGTCTCACTCTTGCCACCTGTCAGCGATCCACATCCCAGGAGTGGAGAACTGGGAGGCGGATTTCCTAAGTCGCCAGACTTTTCATCCGGGGGAGTGGGAACTTCATCCGGAGGTCTTTGCCCAAATACTTCGACGTTGGGGCAAACCAGATATGGATCTCATGGCGTCTCGCCAGAACGCCAAGCTTCCTCGTTACGGGTCCAGGTCCAGGGACCCGGGAGCAGTCCTGATAGATGCCTTGACAGCACCTTGGACCTTCAGGATGGCTTATGTGTTTCCACCCTTCCCGATGCTTCCTTGTTTGATTGCCAGGATCAAACAGGAGAAAGCATCGGTGATTCTAATAGCGCCTGCGTGGCCACGCAGGACCTGGTATGCAGATCTAGTGGACATGTCATCCTGTCCACCTTGGTCTCTGCCTCTGAGACAGGACCTTCTAATTCAGGGTCCTTTCAAACATCAAAATCTAATTTCTCTGAAGCTGACTGCATGGAAATTGAACGCTTGATTTTATCAAAGCGTGGATTTTCGGAGTCAGTAATTGATACCTTAATACAGGCTAGGAAACCTGTTACCAGGGAAATTTACCATAAGATATGGCGTAAATACTTACACTGGTGCGAATCCAAGAGTTACTCATGGAGTAAGGTTAGGATTCCTAGGCTATTGTCTTTTCTACAAGAAGGTTTAGAAAAGGGTTTATCTGCAAGTTCTTTAAAGGGACAGATCTCAGCTCTGTCCATCCTTTTACACAAACGTCTGTCAGAAGTTCCAGACGTTCAGGCTTTTTGTCAGGCTTTGGCTAGAATTAAGCCTGTGTTTAAGACTGTAGCTCCACCGTGGAGCTTAAACTTAGTTCTTAACGTTTTACAGGGTGTTCCGTTTGAACCCCTTCATTCCATTGATATCAAGCTATTATCTTGGAAAGTTCTGTTTTTAATGGCTATTTCCTCGGCTCGTAGAGTCTCTGAGTTATCAGCCTTACATTGTGATTCTCCTTATCTGATTTTTCATTCAGATAAGGTAGTTCTGCGTACTAAACCTGGGTTCTTACCTAAGGTAGTCACTAACAAGAATATCAATCAAGAGATTGTTGTTCCATCATTGTGCCCTAACCCTTCTTCAAAGAAGGAACGACTTCTGCACAATCTAGACGTAGTCCGTGCCCTGAAATTTTATTTACAGGCAACTAAAGATTTTCGCCAAACTTCTTCCCTGTTTGTCGTTTATTCTGGACAGAGGAGAGGTCAAAAAGCATCTGCTACCTCTCTATCTTTTTGGCTTCGTAGCATAATACGTTTAGCCTATGAGACTGCTGGACAGCAACCTCCTGAAAGGATTACAGCTCATTCTACTAGAGCTGTGGCTTCCACTTGGGCCTTTAAGAATGAGGCCTCTGTTGAACAGATTTGCAAGGCTGCAACTTGGTCTTCTCTTCATACTTTTTCCAAATTTTACAAATTTGACACTTTTGCTTCTTCGGAGGCTGTTTTTGGGAGAAAGGTTCTTCAGGCAGTGGTTCCTTCCGTATAAAGATCCTCCCTGTCCCTCCCGTCATCCGTGTACTTTAGCTTTGGTATTGGTATCCCATAAGTAATGATGACCCGTGGACTGACTACACTTAACAGGAGAAAACATAATTTATGCTTACCTGATAAATTCCTTTCTCCTGTAGTGTAGTCAGTCCACGGCCCGCCCTGTTTTTTATGGCAGGTCTAAATTTTTAAATTATACTCCAGTCACCACTGCACCCTATAGTTTCTCCTTTCTCGTTTGGTTTTCGGTTGAATGACTGGGTGTGACGTAGAGGGGAGGAGCTATATAGCAGCTCTGCTTGGGTGATCCTCTTGCACTTCCTGTTGGGGAGGAGTTAATATCCCATAAGTAATGATGACCCGTGGACTGACTACACTACAGGAGAAAGGAATTTATCAGGTAAGCATAAATTATGTTTTTTCCAAATTTTTCAAATTTGATACTTTTGCCTCGGCTGAGGCCTCTTTTGGGAGAAAGGTTCTTCAAGCGGTGGTGTCTTCAGTTAAGGTCTGCCTGTCTTGTTCTACCTCCCTATTTATTCCGTGTCCTCTAGCTTGGGTATTGGTTCCCACTAGTAATTGGAATGACAAGAGATCTTATGTCAGAGACCCAAGAAGACGTCACTGCTCTCAAACTGAACCGTAAACCTGTGAGGAGACAAGTGTCCCGCTGACTTCTATGTCAAGCAAAAAGACACTCCTCCCTACCAATAGGGAAGACGACAATGCCTTCAGACCCTTGCACTTCCCAAATACAAATGTTCAACAGAGAAAACTGTCTATTCTTGTGTAGCCTGAAAGACATCAAGGCATGATTCCCTAAAAAAAGAAAACCTTTTCCTTCTAGAGAAGGAATATAACATATAAAAAACCACAATCTCTTTATTAAAGTCACAAATGGACACAACCTTAGAAAGAGAATCTAACTAGTCTAGTAAAAACAGCCTTATTATGAAGTAAACCCCAATAAGCAGTACGTATTGCAAGATTGCAACACAAATACTAAGGCATGTAGAAGCAATCTACAGACAGAATAGATAATTGAAGAAACAATCAAAGACCACTTCCTGCACAAGTACATAAGTAACCCGATTCAAACCCATAAAAATAAGATCTAAACTCCAAGAAGGAGTAGCAGATTGACTCACCGGCCTGACCACAGTCAGAGCCCTAGCAAAAAGAACTGAACGCTCGGAAGCTCAATGAGCCTCTAGAGCAGAAGAACAAACAGGGTTTCCTTAAAAAAACACCTTGCGAGCACCCATTCCAGGTGGAAGGAGATGCCGCTGATTCAAACAGTAAACCTTCCGCTCTCACTAGGCGGCTGAGCTAACCATCAGGCTACTACAGCTGGCAGTCCCAAAAAACAGTCCCAACAAGAAACAAGCCAGAAAGGCCCTTCTCCAGATCATCCTGGAAGAATAACAAGGAAACTAAGCTAAGATCAAGCGACCGCTCTTAGTCCGCCTCAAAAGAATAAGATTCGAAGACTCAAAAAAGGCCTTGACCCAGTAGATCCCTGCGACAAGGTAACACCTATGGAGGCGAAGCCCCTAAATTGTTAAAACAAACTCACGGATACAAACAGAGCAGTCAGTATCACTGATGCCTACTCCTGCTAGGATCGAGCCATCACTCAAGAAAGAGTGATATGGCAAAGGAAGAAAAAGGTTGAATTGGACCTCAAAGGCACCGCTAAGGATTCATGAGATCTGCCTGAGAATCCCTGAACCATGCCCCATTAAAGTGTAACAGGATAGGTACGGACGTCCTGAGATTCTTGATCAGCGTCACCATTCAGATACAAACACCCAAAACCCCTTGGATAAAGCCTTATCCCCAGAGCAAAGGAATGATTGTAGGGAACTTTCTTTCCTGAAGATCACATTTAGAGAGTGGATCGCTGAACAACAAGCCGTAGTGGGCCTCTTCCCACCAAACTCAAACACTACCCTCTACGCAGGAGAATCCACTGAGAGAATACATACTGGGACAACCCAGAAGACCAAACTCTCCAAGCAAAAAGCTTGCCTGAGGAACCATAAGAATAATCGGGAGGGAAACTCCTGATCCACGGTCCTCCATAGGACACGCTCTCCCCCAAACTGATACACTAGCGACTTAAGTCAATACCTCCCCGGGAGAGCTAAGAGAAATATCCCTCAGGACAGGGAGATCTGGACAGAACACGGGAGAATGATTCTCCCAACCGGTAAACCAGATAAATCTGATAAAAAAAAAAAGATTCAAATCGGCGCCATATCTATGTCTCGGCCTCTGCTGAAATGAGACCTGTCAAAGGAAAGAAATCTGCGAAAAGTCCCAGGCCAAAAAACATCACCCTCCACCACAGAGCCAGCGACGGCCTGAACAGGACTGGAGGGCACAACCCAATGAAGTAAACCCTAACTTCACAAGAACTAAGGGAATCTTCCTGTCTGTAAAGCCAATGTAGCATCCAGGGATCCACCCTGGTGCCTACCCCCAAGAACTCTGGTCTAGATCCATCTCTGAGGATCCAAGAAACCAGCTGAAAATCCCTAAAAGTCTTCTAACAGATGATGGTAAAAAAAAAAACAAAAAAAAACAGAATCGCCAAGACCAGGTTGCTACAGATAAACAACCTGATGACAATACTCTGTCACCACTCAAGGGGGCGCTAATATACACAGAATATATATGCTATAGTGCTAGATCACTCCTACAATGTCAACAGATTTCAAAATACAACAAAAATATAGTGTATATATAGTGTGATAAAATATACAAAGTGATATAACTTATCAGTCCATAGGTGAATCAATCACTGAAAAAAGTGTTGTCCGTTTGGACTTGCTTCCAATGGTCTTTTATTCTTGAATTCACGGTAGCTCCTTCCCAAATAGAAGAGGTTAACTGGAATCTGTGATGGTATAAAACAAACACACAGAAGGGCGCCTCCTAGTGTAATAAAGTACAGATGGTGTACAAATATGTGATAACAGATGTTCAGGTACTCACAAGTGTGGCAGCACTCACTTGTGCTTAGTAGTGCATACTGGAATCTCACAGTGTCCCAGCTCACTGTTCTTTTCCCACAGGTCTCAGTCTAGGCTGTAGTCTCCAACCGCAAACAAACATGGACAGGCTCTCAGTCAAGTGATAAGTTTTAAAATCACTTTTATTAAAACAATGGTCTTTAAAAGCACAGTGTATACATATATCACTGTGTATTAAAATGCATGCCTGAGGAAACAGCAAGCTAGCTGAGAAACTAGTTGCATTTTAATACACAGTGATATATGTATACACTGTGCTTTTAAAGACTATTGTTTTAATAAAAGTGATTTTAAAACTTATCACTTGACTGAGAGCCTGTCCATGTTTGTTTGCGGTTGGAGACTACAGCCTAGACTGAGACCTGTGGGAAAAGAACAGTGAGCTGGGACACTGTGAGTAGTATGCACTACTAAGCATGAGTGAGTGCTGCCACACTTGTGAGTACCTGAACATCTGTTATCACATATTTGTACACAATCTGTACTTTATTACACTAGGAGGCGCCCTTCTGTGTGTTTGTTTTATACCATCACAGATTCGAGCTACAGATAAATCTGGAATCAGGATATTGCCAAATTAACCCCAGATCCCCAAATAAAACCTAGAATCAGAATTGAGGTTTACTGGAAAAGACGGTCCATAAGAACCGGAATTTATCCAAAAAGGACTGAAAAGGAAAGACAGCCTTCAAAACAGTGATCCTGTAAAGTTCCTGAATAAAGGTAGAAAGAACCTTATATTTTACCTCAAAAAGGAGACATAATCAGCTCTGCTTAAATACCATAGAGCCCAAATAGGATGGGAGACCCCTCCCTTTATTGGACCATAAAATAACTGTGGTATGAACATAGTCACACATTGCAATAGGTACCGGGACAATGACTCCAAGAGTTACATGAGAAGCTTCCCTCTCTCTACCGTAAGACAAATTCAAGAGAAGGGAAACAGCCCAGAAAGGCAGGATGTGAAGCCTAACTCCGGCCTTTAGGACCCCCAGATCCGATATGATCCAGAATCATGCGTCCATCGAAGATAGTACCTAAAACAGGTCCTGCCTGTTGTCTAGGATAGATGGACCTGCTCTGTCTGGACCAGAATAGCTAGTAATAACTCTCTCAAGTTGAAGGAAAGAGAAGACTTAACCGACATATCCGCCAGAGCAACTCAAGCACTAAACAGAAAATTCTGAAGTTCCAGCTTATGCTGAAAAACTGAGAATAAACCAAATAAAGAAGTATAAGCTCCATGGCTTAAATTTGTCTAGAAAACATTGAGGAAACCATCACCCAGAACTGAGACCTAGATGCTTCCACAGGAAGTCTTCAGAATCTAATATCCCATATGACAAAACGTCTCCCTAAAAATAGTTTCCATAACGACCAAGAGCTCTAAACAAAGAACTATCCAAGCACAAAAGTGGTAGCCAAGAAGGAGTGTGCAAAAACAGGTCCTGCCTGTCATACTACACAAACCCCCCTATAGAGTTCGGAAGTGGGATTGTAACAAAATATAAAAATAAAAGTATATATATATATATATATATATATATATATATATATATATATATATATATATATATATATATATACAGGGAGTGCAGAATTATTAGGCAAGTTATATTTTTGAGGATTAATTTTATTATTGAACAACAACCATGTTCTCAATGAACCCAAAAAACTCATTAATATCAAAGCTGAATATTTTTGGAAGTAGTTTTTAGTTTGTTTTTAGTTATAGCTATTTTAGGGGGATATCTGTGTGTGCAGGTGACTATTACTGTGCATAATTATTAGACAACTTAACAAAAAACAAATATATACCCATTTCAATTATTTTAGTTTTACCAGTGAAACCAATATAACATCTCAACATTCACAAATATACATTTCTGACATTCAAAAACAAATCAGTGACCAATATAGCCACCTTTCTTTGCAAGGACACTCAAAAGCCTGCCATCCATGGATTCTGTCAGTGTTTTGATCTGTTCACCATCAACATTGCGTGCAGCAGCAACCACAGCCTCCCAGACACTGTTCAGAGAGGTGTACTGTTTTCCCTCCTTGTAAATCTCACATTTGATGATGGACCACAGGTTCTCAATGGGGTTCAGATCAGGTGAACAAGGAGGCCATGTCATTAGATTTTCTTCTTTTATACCCTTTCTTGCCAGCCACGCTGTGGAGTACTTGGACGCGTGTGATGGAGCATTGTCCTGCATGAAAATCATGTTTTTCTTGAAGGATGCAGACTTCTTCCTGTACCACTGCTTGAAGAAGGTGTCTTCCAGAAACTGGCAGTAGGACTGGGAGTTGAGCTTGACTCCATCCTCAACCCGAAAAGGCCCCACAAGCTCATCTTTGATGATACCAGCCCAAACCAGTACTCCACCTCCACCTTGCTGGCGTCTGAGTCGGACTGGAGCTCTCTGCCCTTTACCAATCCAGCCACGGGCCCATCCATCTGGCCCATCAAGACTCACTCTCATTTCATCAGTCCATAAAACCTTAGAAAAATCAGTCTTGAGATATTTCTTGGCCCAGTCTTGACGTTTCAGCTTGTGTGTCTTGTTCAGTGGTGGTCGTCTTTCAGCCTTTCTTACCTTGGCCATGTCTCTGAGTATTGCACACCTTGTGCTTTTGGGCACTCCAGTGATGTTGCAGCTCTGAAATATGGCCAAACTGGTGGCAAGTGGCATCTTGGCAGCTGCACGCTTGACTTTTCTCAGTTCATGGGCAGTTATTTTGCGCCTTGGTTTTTCCACACGCTTCTTGCGACCCTGTTGACTATTTTGAATGAAACGCTTGATTGTTCGATGATCACGCTTCAGAAGCTTTGCAATTTTAAGAGTGCTGCATCCCTCTGCAAGATATCTCACTATTTTTGACTTTTCTGAGCCTGTCAAGTCCTTCTTTTGACCCATTTTGCCAAAGGAAAGGAAGTTGCTTAATATTATGCACACCTGATATAGGGTGTTGATGTCATTAGACCACACCCCTTCTCATTACAGAGATGCACATCACCTAATATGCTTAATTGGTAGTAGGCTTTCGAGCCTATACAGCTTGGAGTAAGACAATATGCATAAAGAGGATGATGTGGTCAAATACTCATTTGCCTAATAATTCTGCACACAGTGTATATATATATATATATAATATATATATATATATATATATATAGACGAGAAGGAATAGATTCAACTGACAGATCATTACTAGGATTCTCTAACGTCACCAAAACTTCTCTAAGAAGTAAACGTAGGCATGCCATTCTAAATATAAATCCTCTTCAGTCGAAGGACAGACACCACAGCTGACGCGTTTCCTGCCTCACGGGGAGTTCATCAGAGCTAAGGAACAAGCGTTTCTAACAGCTGTTAAATCAAGGGAAAGCGGTCTTATTATCCAATCACAATATAGTGTAGCAAAATCACATGCAATTTAACCTATTCACATCCCTTATCCAAAAATATACATTCAGATACGAAATTAGTCATTTGAATTTACAACTACAGCATAAAACAAAAAAACACTCATTTAAAATTGTATTACTAAATATTTAAATGTCATGGGAACCTCATACGTGCTGAATATTATATCACTGAATATATCAGACGCAGGAACAGCCATTGCATACAGTAGCTAACTTTTGTATAAAAGATAAATGCATTTAATTAACATAGTGAGCTCATGCAAAAAAGTGGCCGCTATCACATCAGGTATATCAGTGTATATAAAGTATCTGAATCAACTCTGTGAAAGTCTTAACCTATAATAACTGACACAATGAAGAAACTAGCAAAAAAAAGAGAATTGAACATCGTTACTATGTTTACACTATTAAGAGAGATTCAAAGTGAAAAGAACAATACAGCTTAGACTAATTTCTGTCTATGTAAAGTTTTACATCGCTGATTTTATTAATTCCCAATGGAGAGCCTGTTCTTAGTCTGTAAATCCAGAAAATCTCTTTTCTACTGAGAGCCTGATATCTATCACCTCCTCTAGCACCTAATGTCACTTGCTCAATAACTTGAAATTTAAAATAATCTAATTTATTTTCATGTTCAAAAAATATTTATCAACCAGTGTTTTTGGCACCTCTGCTTCTAGAGACAACAGATGCTCTCTTATCCTATCTTTGAGACTCCTAGAAGTAAGAACTACATATTGAAATTTGCAAAACATGCAAGTAATGAGATAGACAATGTATATAGAATTACAATTAATATGATCTCTAATGTTGTAAGTTTGTCCTGTATTTGTAGCAGTGAAACTATCACCCACCAAAGCATAATCACAACACTTACATGGTCTACCCCCACATTTATAGAAGTCAGCATTCTTGGACAACCAATTGCCACTCTTAATATCTCTAATGTTTACCTTAGAGCTAAAGTTTTTAGTTAAAGATTACGAATTGGGAGTTTTTTATAGTTGGAATACTGAGAGAAAGGCTCAGAGGAATAAACTGAATAAAAATACGAGCAATAAAAATAAGAACCAGAGAAAAGTGACATTTTCAAGTTTTGAAAGTACAGCATGTATGAATGATACTAATCCAGCTTTAACATCAACTTCAGTTACACCAACTACAACTTTACCAATGACTTCAACAACGATTAGAACACCTGTGGAATCAGAACTGACGATGGGAGCGAGGCCAAAAAACGGGGCAGTTCACATGGAATATACAAAAGAAAAAAACAAAGATATACCAGAGGAAGCCCCTGTGACTGGACCCCACACACCGAGGTATCCAAGCCGCAGGACACAATGGATAAAGAAGAATCCCAAAAGCAGCAAATTATTAACTTATCCTCCATTAAATTAGAACATTGTGAAATTTCTGTTCTCTCTAAAGGTTTGGGCTTTTCCCCTACCAGGGACTTTAACCTTATTGATACTATTTTAGATATCAATAAATTTGTCCTTAAGATAACTCTGACTAAACATTTCAAAAATCTAAATGTGACAAATTCGCCCAGTGGTGAACAAGAGGATACTCTAGTTCTCAGTGATAACTGTGACTTTAGAGATCTGTGTGATATAGTGTCCCTTTGTGAATTACAGGATGAAAATATCACCTTGGGTAAAATTGGTAAACAACAGTAAGTTAAAGAATCAAAAACCAGTACCTTCTATCCAGTGTATGCACGTAATGATGTTATTGAGTTATTCCATTCTATCTTAGAACAAGATCTAATTGCACTATCTGAAAAAGTCAGTAAAAGTGAGAATATTGGTAGTTTTAAATATAACAACCTCAATAAAAAAGAATTGCATGCACTGAATAGATTGAAGGATAATCCAGACTTAGTAGTGGTCAATTCTGATAAAGGAGGTTCAATTGTCGTCCTTGATAAAACTGAGTACCTTGGAGAGGCTTATAGACAATTAGGGGATACACATAACTATAAGAAGTTAGCATTCAATCCCACTTTAAAATTCTATACTCTTAAAACTAGTGAGTATATTTATGTTGAATATCCTAGAGTACCAATTTTTAAATACTTACCTAAAGTTCATAAATCTCTGATCAATCCTCCAGGGAGACCAATAATATCAACTATTGGCTCCCTGGGGGAGAGATTAGGGCAATTGGTAAATGCACAGCTTCAGCCCATAGTACAGTCTCTGCCCGGCTTTCTTAGGAATACTAAATATCTACTTAGACTTATACAGAATTTTCAATGGAAAGAGGGGTACAGATTTGCTACTATAGATGCAATTTCACTGTATTCGTGTATTCCCCATCACCTAGGGATTGGTGCAATAAAGAGGATGCTGGAGAGATACTCAGGGTATGGTCTCAAACTTATTGCATTTATCTTGCAGGCCATTACTTTTTTATTAAATCACAACTATTTTATTTTTAATGGTGAGTTTTTCTTACAGCTCAGAGGGACTGCGATGGGGGAGAAATTCGCCCCCTTGTATTCAAATCTTTATCTTGCAGTCTTCGAAATTAAGAAGATCTTTAGTGATAATAATAGTTTTAAAGTGACATTAAACTGTATACTAGGTATATAGATGATATGCTAATAGTTTGGGGGGGCACAAGTGGAGAACTGAATGGCCTTATTGATCATTTGAATAATAATGATGGCAATCTGAAATTCACCTATAGCGCCTCTGAAACAAATATACCTTATTTAGATAAGAAAATTTATGCTTACCTGATAAATTGATTTCTTCTGAGATACGACGAGTCCACGGATTCATCCTTTACTTGTGGGATATTATCCTCCTGCTAACAGGAAGTGGCAAAGAGCACCACAGCAGAGCTGTCTATATAGCTCCTCCCTTGACTCCACCCCCCAGTCATTCGACCGAAGGTATAGGAAGAAAAAGGAAAAACTAAAAGGTGCAGAGGTGACTGAAGTTTTAAACAAAAAAATATAATCTGTCCAAAATTGACAGGGAGAGCCGTGGACTCGTCGTATCTTAGAAGAAATCAATTTATCAGGTAAGCGTACATTTTCTTTTCTTCTACAAGATACGACGAGTCCACAGATTCATCCTTTACTTGTGGGATACAATACCAAAGCTACAGGACACGGATGAACGGGAGGGACAAGACAGATACCTAAACAGAAGACACCACTGCTTGAAGAAATTTTCTCCCCAAAACAGCCTCAAGCCTCAGAAGAAGCAAAAGTATCAAATTTGTAAAATTTGGAAAAGGTATGAAGGGAGGACCATGTCGCAGCCTTACAAATCTGTTCAACAGAAGCATCGTTTTTAAAAGCCCATGTGAAAGCCACCGCTCTAGTAGAATGAGCTGTAATTTTTTCAGGAGGCTGCTGTCCAGCAGTCTCGTATGCCAAACTGATGATGCTTTTAAGCCAAAAAGAAAGAGAGGTAGCCGTAGCTTTTTGACCCCTACGCTTTCCAGAATAGACAACAAATAGAGAAGATGTTTGACGGAAATCTCTGGTCGCTTGCAAGTAAAACTTCAAGGCACGAACCACGTCCAAGTTATGTAACAGACGCTCCTTCTTAGAAGAAGGATTAGGACACAGAGAAGGAACAACAATTTCCTGATTAATATTCTTATTTGAAACAACCTTAGGAAGAAATCCAGGTTTGGTATGCAAAACCACCTTATCAGAATGGAATATAAGATAAGGCGAGTCACATTGTAACGCAGATAGCTCAGAAACTCTTTGAGCTGAAGAGATAGCAACTAAAAACAGAACTTTCCAAGATAGAAGTTTAATTTCTATGGAATGCATGGGTTCAAACGGAACCCCTTGAAGAACCTTAAGAACTAAATTCAAACTCCATGGCGGAGCAACAGGTTTAAACACAGGCTTAATTCTGACCAAAGCCTGACAAAACGACTGAGCGGCTGGGACATCTGCCAGACGCTTGTGTGGTAATATTGACAAAGCAGAAATCTGTCCCTTTAAGGAACTAGCTGATAACCCCTTCCTCCAATCCTTCTTGGAGAAAGGACAAAATCCTAGGAATCCTGATCTTACTCCATGAGTAGCCTTTGGATTCGCACCAATAAAGATATTTACTTATGGTAAATTTTCCTAGTGACAGGCTTTCGAGCCTGAATCAAGGTATCAATGACCGACTCAAAGAATCCCCGCTTAGATAGAATCAAGCGTTCAATCTCCAGGCAGTCAGTTGCAGAGAAATTAGATTTGGATGTTGGAACGGACCCTGAATGAGAAGGTCCTTTCTCAGTGGCAGTTTCCACGGTGGCAGAGATGACATTTCCACCAGATCTGCATACCAAGTCCTGCGTGGCCACGCATGCGCTATCAAGATTACCGAAGCCCTCTCCTGTTTGATTCTGGCAATCAGAGGAGGTAGGAGAGGAAAAGGAGGAAACACATAAGCCAGGTTGAACGACCAAGGTACTGCTAGAGCATCTATCAGTACAGCTTGAGGATCCCTTGATCTGGCCCCGTAACAAGGAAGTTTGGCATTCTGACGAGATGCCATCAGATCCAATTCCGGTGTGCCCCATTGATGAATCAATTTTGCAAACACCTCCGGATGGAGCTCCCACTCCCCCAGATGAAAAGTCTGACGACTTAGAAAATCCGCTTCCAAGTTCTCTACACCTGGGATATATATTGCTGATAGATGGCAAGAGTGAGTCTCTGCCCATCAAATTATTTTGGAAACCTCTATCATCACTAGAGAACTCTTTGTTCCCCCTTGATGATTGATATATGCTACAGTCGTGATATTGTCCGACTGGAATCTTATGAATTTGGCTGAAGCCAGCTGAGGCCACTCTTGAAGTGCGTTGAATATCGCTCTCAGTTCCAGAATATTTATTGGTAGTAGGGACTCCTCCTGAGTCCACACACCCTGAGCCTTCAGGGAATTCCAGACTGCACCCCAGCCCAATAGGCTGGCATCCGTCGTCACTATGACCCATGCTGACCTGCGGAAGCACATTCCCTGGGACAGATGATCCTGTGACAAATACCAATGAAGATAGTCTCTGGTCTCTAGATCCAGATTTATCCGCGGAGATAAATCCGCATAATCCCCATTCCACTGTGTGAGCATACACAGCTGCAGTGGTCTGAGATGTAAGCGAGCAAACGGAACTATGTCCATTGCCGCTACCATTAACCCAATGACCTCCATACACTGCGCCACTGATGGCCGAGGAATGGACAAGTAGTTAAGATCTTTGATTTTCTGACCTCCGTCAGAAAAATCTTCATGTCTACCGAGTCTATCAGAGTTCCTAGGAATGGAACCCTTGTCAGAGGAACTAGTGAACTCTTTTTTATGTTCACCTTCCACCCGTGAGTTCTTAGAAAAGCCAACACAATGTCCGTGTGAGACTTAGCTAGATGGTAAGTTGACGCCTGAATCAAAATATCGTCCAGATAGGGTGCCACTGCTATGCCCCGCGGCCTTAGAACTGCCAGAAGGGACCCTAGCACCTTTGTGAAAATTCTGGGAGCTGTGGCCAACCCGACAGGAAGGGCCACAAACTGGTAATGTCTGTCCAGGAAGGCGAACCTGAGGAACTGGTGATGATCTTTGTGGATAGGAATGTGAAGATACGCATCCTTCAAATCCACGGTGGTCATATATTGACCCTCCTGGATCATTGGTAAAATTGTTCGTATGGTCTCCATCTTGAACAATGGGACTCTGAGAAATTTGTTTAGACTTTTGAGATCTAAAATCGGTCTGAAGGTTCCCTCTTTTTTGGGAACCACGAACAGATTGGAGTAAAACCCCTGCCCTTGTTCTAGTTTTGGAACTGGGCAGATTACACCCATAGTATATAGGTCTTTTACACAGCGTAAAAAGGCCTCTCTTTTTGTCTGGTTTACAGACAAACGTGAAAGATGAAATCTCCCTCTTGGGAGAGAATCCTTGAATTCTAGACGATACCCCTGGGTCACAATTTCTAATGCCCAGGAATCCTGAATGTCTCTTGCCCAAGCCTGAGCAAAGAGAGAAAGTCTGCCCCCTACTAGATCCGGTCCCGGATCGGGGGCTGCCCCTTCATGCTGTCTTGGTAGCAGCAGTCTTCTTGGCCTGTTTACCTTTATTCCAGGTCTGGTTAGGTCTCCAGACTGACTTGGATTGTGCAAAATTTCCCTCCTGCTTGGTGGCAGAGGAGGAAGAAGAGGGACCACCCTTAAAGTTTTGAAAGGAATGAAAATTATTCTGTTTGGTCCTCATTTTAAGCGTCTTGTCCTGAGGAAGGGCATGCCCTTTACCTTCAGTAATGTTGGAAATGATCGTCTTTAGTTCAGGCCCGAATAGGGTCTTACCCTTAAAAGGAATAGCTAAAAGCTTAGATTTAGATGACACATCAGCAGACCAAGACTTAAGCCATAACGCTCTACGCGCTAAAATGGCAAAGCCTGCATTCTTAGCGGCTAATTTAGCCATTTGGAAAGCGGCATCTGTAATAAAAGAATTAGCTAGCTTGAGAGCCTTAATTCTATCCAAAATATCATCTAATGGGGTCTCAACCTTTAGAGACTCCTCTAGAGCCTCAAACCAAAAAGCTGCTGCAGTAGTTACTGGAACAATGCACGCTATAGGTTGTAGAAGAAAACCCTGATGAATAAACAATTTCTTTAGAAGACTCTCTAATTTTTTATCCATAGGATCTTTGAAAGCACAACTGTCCTCAATAGGTATAGTTGTACGCTTAGCCAGGGTAGAAATAGCTCCCTCCACCTTAGGGACCGTCTGCCACGAATCCCGAATGGTGTCAGATATGGGAACTATTTTCTTAAAAGTAGGAGGGAGAGAGAAGGGAATGCCTGGTCTATCCCATTCCTTAGTAACAATGTCCGAAATTCTTCTAGGGACTGGAAAAACATTAGTGTAAGTAGGGACCTCTAGATATTTATCCATTTTACACAATTTCTCTGGTGGGATGAGAATAGGGTCACAATCAAGCGGAGGTGTTCAAGCTTAAACTTAAAGGCAGTCACATCTGAGTCTGTTTGAGGGAACATCTTTACTGAATCTGAAAGCTCTCCCTCAGACAGCAATTCCCCCACCCCCAATTCAGAACACTGTGAGGGTACATCGGAGATGGCCAGTAAAGCATCAGAGGGCTCAGCATTTACTCTTAATACCGGACCTGCTGCGCTTACCCTGTAAACCTGGCAGTTTAGATAATACCTCTGTAAGGGTAGTAGACATCACTGCAGCCATATCTTGCAGGGTGAAATAATTAGACGCGCTAGAAGTACTAGGCGTCGCTTTGGCGGGCGTTAAAGGTTGTGACAATTGGGGAGAAGCAGATGGCATAACCTGATTCTCTTCTGACTGAGAATCATCTTGAGACATACTTTTATCTGCTAAAATATGTTCTTTGCAATGTAAGGCCCTTTCAGTACATGAGGGACACATTTGAAGTGGGGGTTCCACAATGGCTTCTAAACACATAGAACACTGACTTTCTTCAATGTCAGACATGTTGAACAGACTAGTAATAACAGCACAAGTCGTTAACAACCTTGATTACATAGGAAAAACATTCAGCAAAAAAAACGAGTACTGCGCCTTTAAGAATAAAAAGAGTACACTGTTTTTTAAAAATTGCTAAAACGTTATGCAAAATGATTAATTTCGATTATGTGTGAACCTAATGTGCAATCGGATATTGCACCACAAGTAAACAGGAGAGTAAGGCCTAGATTTAGAGTTGGGCGGTAGCCGTCAAAACCAGCGTTAGAGGCTCATAACGCTGGTTTTTACCGCCCTCTGGTATTTGGAGCCAGTCATTAAAGGGTCTAACGCTCACTTTCCAGCCGCGACTTTTCCATACCGCAGATCCCCTTACGTCAATTGCGTATCCTATCTTTTCAATGGGATCTTTCTAACGCCGGTATTTAGAGTCGTGTCTGAAGTGAGCGTTAGAAATCTAACGACAAAACTCCAGCCGCAGAAAAAAGTCAGTAGTTAAGAGCTTTCTGGGCTAACGCCGGTTTATAAAGCTCTTAACTACTGTGCTCTAAAGTACACTAACACCTATAAACTACCTATGTACCCCTAAACCGAGGTCCCCCCACATCGCCGCCACTCTATTCAAATTTTTTAACCCCTAATCTGCCGACCGCACACCGCTGCCACCTACATTATCCCTATGAACCCCTAATCTGCTGCCCCTGCACACCGCTACTCTAATAAATTTTTTAACCCCTAAAGCTAATTCTAATCCTAACCCTAACACCCCCCTAAATTAAATATAATTTTATTCTAACAAAATAAATTAACTCTTTTTAAATAAATTATTCCTATTTAAATCTAAATACTTACCTGTAAAATAAACCCTTATATAGCTACAATATAAATAATAATTATATTGTAGCTATTTTAGGATTAATATTTATTTTACAGGCAACTTTGTATTTATTTTAACCAGGTACAATAGCTATTAAATAGTTAAGAACTATTTAATAGTTACCTAGTTAAAGGGACACTGAACCCAATTTTTTTTCTTTTGTGATTCAGATAGAGCATGCAATTTTAAGCAACTTTCTAATTTACTCCTATTATAAATTTTTCTTCGTTCACTTGCTATCTTTATTTGAAAAAGAAGGCATCTAAGCTTCTTTTTTAGTTCAGCACTATGGACAGCGCTTTTTTATTGGTAGATGAATTTATCCACCAATCAGCAAGAATAACCCAGGTTATTCACCAAAAATGGGCTGGCATCTAAACTTACATTCTTGCATTTCAAATAAAGATACCAAGAGAATGAAGAAAATTTGATAATAGGAGTAAATTAGAAAGTTGCTTAACACTGCATGCTCTGTCTGAATCACAAAAGAAAAAATTTGGGTTTAGTGTCCCTTTAAAATAATTACAAAATTACCTGTAAAATAAATCCTAACCTAAGTTACAATTAAAACTAACACTACACTATCAATAAATAAATTAAATAAACTACCTACAATTATCTACAATTAAACCTAACACTACACTATCAATAAATTAATTAAATAAAATACCTACAAATAACTACAATTAAATAAACTAACTAAAGTACAAAAAATAAAAAAATATTTACAAACATTAGAAAAATATTACAACAATTTTAAACTAATTACACCTACTCTAAGCCCCCTAATAAAATAACAAAGCCCCCCAAAATAAAAAAATGCCCTACCCTATTCTAAATTAAAAAAGTTCAAAGCTCTTTTACCTTACCAGCCCTGAACAGGGCCCTTTGCAGGGCATGCCCCAAAGAATTCAGCTCTTTTGCCTGTAAAAAAAACACATACAATACCCCCCCCCACATTACAACCCACCACCCACATACCCCTAATCTAACCCAAACCCCCCTTAAATAAACCTAACACTAAGCCCCTGAAGATCTTCCTACCTTATCTTCACCATGCCAGGTTCACTGATCCGTCCTCGGAGGTCTTGATCCAAGCCTCGGAAGTGTTGATCCAAGCCCAAGCGGGGGGCTGAAGAGTGACGTCCATCCTCGGGCTGAAGTCTGGATCCAAGCGGCGGCTGAAGAAATCCATCATCGGGCTGAAGTCTGGATCCAAGCGGCGGCTGAAGAAGTCCATCATCGGGATGAAGTCTTCTATGAAGCAGCATCTTCAATCTTCTTTCTTCCGGAGCCATCATCTTCCAGCCAACGCGGAGCCATCCTTCTTCACCGACGGACTAACGACGAATGACGGTTCCTTTAAATGACGTCATCCAAGATGGCGTCCCTCGAATTCCGATTGGCTGATAGGATTCTATCAGCCAATCGGAATTAAGGTAGGAAAATTCTGATTGGCTGATGGAATCAGCCAATCAGATTCAAGTTCAATCCGATTGGCTGATCCAATCAGCCAATCAGATTGAGCTCGCATTCTATTGGCTGTTCCGATCCTATCAGCCAATCGGAATTCAAGGGACGCCATCTTGGATGACTTCATTTAAAGGAACCTTCATTCGTCGTTAGTCCGTCGGTTAAGAAGGATGGCTCCGCGTCGGCTGGAAGATGATGGCTCCGGAAGAAAGAAGATTGAAGATGCTGCTTCATAGAAGACTTCCTCCCGATGATGGACTTCTTCAGCCGCCGCTTGGATCCAGACTTCAGCCCGATGATGGATTTCTTCAGCCGCCGCTTGGATCCAGACTTCAGCCCGAGGATGGACGTCACTCTTCAACCCCCGCTTGGGCTTGGATCAAGACTTCGGACCCTCTTCTGGACCGATCGGTGAACCTGGCATGGTGAAGACAAGGTAGGGAGATCTTCAGGGGCTTAGTGTTAGGTTTATTTAAGGGGGGTTTGGGTTAGATTAGGGGTATGTGGGTGGTGGGTTTTAATGTTGGGGGGGTATTGTATGTGTTTTTTTTACAGGCAAAAGAGCTGAATTCTTTGGGGCATGCCCCGCAAAGGGCCCTGTTCAGGGCTGGTAAGGTAAAAGAGCTTTGAACTTTTTTAATTTAGAATAGGGTAGGGCATTTTTTTATTTTGGGGGTCTTTCTTATTTTATTAGGGGGCTTAGAGTAGGTGTAATTAGTTTAAAATTGTAATATTTTTCTAATGTTGGTAAATATTTTTTTATTTTTTGTAACTTAGTTCTTTTTTATTTTTTGTACTTTAGTTAGTTTATTTCATTGTAGTTAATTGTAGGTAGTTTATTTAATTAATTTATTGATAGTGTAGTGTTAGGTTTAATTGTAACTTAGGTTAGGATTTATTTTACAGGTAATTTTGTAATTATTTTAACTATTTTAGCTATTATGGAGGCGACGTTGTGGGGGGCAGATTAGGGATTAATAAATATAATATAGGGGTCGGCGGTGTTAGGGGCAGCAGATTAGGGGTACACAGGGATAATGTAGGTAGCAGCGGTTTACGGAGCGGCAGATTAGGGGTTAAAAAAATATGCAGGTGTCAGCGATAGCGGTGGCGGCAGATTAGGGGTTAAAAAGTGTAAGGTTAGGGGTGTTTAGACTCGGGGTACATGTTAGAGTGTTAGGTGCAGACGTAGGAAGTGTTTCCCCATAGAAAACAATGGGGCTGCGTTAAGAGCTGAACGCTGCTTTTTTGCAGGTGTTAGGTTTTTTTTCAGCTCAAACAGCCCCATTGTTTTCTATGGGGATATCGTGCACGAGCACGTTTTTTAAGCTGGCTGCGTCCGTAAGCACCGCTGGTATCTAGAGTTGCAGTGGCGTTAACTTATGCTCTACGCTCCCTTTTTGGAGCCTAACGCACTGAAAACCCAGCCATTCTGTGAACTCTAAATACCAGCGGTATTTAAAAGGTGCGGGGGGAAAAAAGCATGCGTAGCTAACGCACCCCTTTGGCCGCCAAACTCTAAATCTAGCTGTTAATCTTTTAATTTGAGTGTTTAAAGGGACAGTTCACCCAAAAACTTTCTCCCCTTTAAATTATTCCCAATGATCCTTTTTACGTGCTAGAGTGTATTAAATTGGTTGCAAGTAGCTCCTTTACTCATATTTCAGCATTTGAAATAGCTGATTTAGCTTGTGGTTTCCCAACCTATACTGAAAGTTTTGATACTGGCGTATATGCTATTGACAAGCCTAAGTAAACACAGCCAGCAGAAGAGATTACACCCTCAGTGGGGGCATTATAGTTAAGTAATAAAATGATAATTTTCCATTGTTCTCTCTATGTATTGAGCTTTGGTGTTCCAGACAAATATAAGATAAGGAAGCAAGTCTGTGTACATGAAAGTGATAACATAATGAGATCTGATATTACCTGAAGCTCAACCCATTGTAATAGGCTGTGGTTTCAAAGCACAAAACCAGCTACTTCAGATACACAAATAAACCCGAAAATGCAATTTCTCAAATATTTTATACTCTGCAGTTGGTATAACAAGTCATTTAAAATACATTTATGGAAAAACAATTTTACAGTGTACTGTCTCTTTAACCCACAAAAAGCGTTATGCAGAATTTTTTTTGTTATAACTGCCCCTGCACCTCTGCGCCTACCTGCCCCAAAGGACTGGGAAAACGGTCCGGTCTCACTCCGAAAAACAGCCTCATAGTCTGGTCCCAACCGGAGCTAATGGCTGCTGTTCTCTCCAAGCTTTAACTGCGCACTGAGGCGCAAAATTAGGCCCCGCCCATCATCCTCGATGTGCAAATAACTTAAGCAACCGCATGGGAAGCGGTTTTAAGAAAAACGGCCATGAATAAATGTTATCAAATAAACATATATGCCATGTGGACCCCTCAGTATCACAAAATGTCAGCCCTGATAAGTCTCATATGTAATAAAGTAAGCATTTCTAGGCTGCCCCAGTGTCTTCAACCATATAGCCCATAAGTGTCCCTGTTCTCACAAGGATAATTATACACCAGTTTACAGTACCATCCGAACCAGGACTACTGCTTACCCTTTCCCAACCTGGGAAATATGTCAGCCTATTCTGATCTACAACAGTCTCCTCAGAATATAAATGACTGCACATACCTTAATGCTGCTTGCAGTAAGAAACGTTCCCCACACTGAAGATTTCTCTTGTACTTCTCAGCAAATTTTGTGGGAACCAAAATGGACCTCAGTTACAACTGCTAAGATCATCAAACTCAAGGCAGAATTCTTCTTCTATGTCCTGCCTGAGGAAAAAATAGTACTCTCCGGTACCATTTAAAACAAAAAATTCTTGATTGAGAAACTAAAAACTATCATTTTATCACCACTTAACTTTACCCTTCCTATTACTAGCATAGGCAAAGAGAATAACTGGGGGGTGGAGACAAGGGAGGAGCTATATAGACAGCTCTGCTGTGGTGCTCTTTGCCACTTCTTGTTAGCAGGAGGATAATATCCCACAAGTAAAGGATGAATCCGTGGAGTCGTCGTATCTTGTAGAAGAAATACTAATTTGTCACACAAAATATAGTCACAGAAGTCTATAGGAAGGAAGTTACAGGCAATACTATATTAAGAGCAGATTCGTTACATCAGATTTGTTACATCCTTAGGGTATACCTAAGGGCCAGTAAATTAGACTTAGACAAAACTGTACTAATTTGAATGACTATTGGAAACATGCCAATGATCTAACTATACGTCTTGCTGACAGGGGTTATGACTTGGCTGAATTAAAACGATTGTCTACACAAATATCAGGATTTGATAGACATGCTTTACTCAAGGATAAGATTGTAAACAAGATTAATAATGGATTAGAACGAAAAGGTATTAACTTTATCACTAAGTATAGCAGACAGTTTAATGAGATTTGTAATATTATCAGGAAAAGAATGCCCTTATTAGAGAGAGATTTAGATCTGAGATCAGTCTCCACTAATTGTAACTTTGTCTCATGTAGATCAGATACTATAGGAGATAAGATAACTAAAAACTTTAGCTCTAAGGTAAACATTAGAGATATTAAGAGTGGCAATTGGTTGTCCAAGAATGCTGACTTCTATAAATGTGGGGGTAGACCATGTAAGTGTTGTGATTATGCTTTGGTGGGTGATAGTTTCACTGCTACAAATACAGGACAAACTTACAACATTAGAGATCATATTAATTGTAATTCTATATACATTGTCTATCTCATTACTTGCATGCTTTGCAAATTTCAATATGTAGTTCTTACTTCTAGGAGTCTCAAAGATAGGATAAGAGAGCATCTGTTGTCTCTAGAAGCAGAGGTGCCAAAAACACCGGTTGATAAATATTTTTTGAACATGAAAATAAATTAAATTATTTTAAATTTCAAGTTATTGAGCAAGTGACATTAGGTGCTAGAGGAGGTGATAGATATCAGGCTCTCAGTAGAAAAGAGATTTTCTGGATTTACAGACTAAGAACAGGCTCTCCATTGGGAATTAATAAAATCAGCGATGTAAAACTTTACATAGACAGAAATTAGTCTAAGCTGTATTGTTCTTTTCACTTTGAATCTCTCTTAATAGTGTAAACATAGTAACGATGTTCAATTCTCTGTGTTAGAAAAATAACTGTTGTTTCTCTGTACTATGTTTAGCTTTTTTTTGCTAGTTTCTTCATTGTGTCAGTTATTATAGGTTAAGACTTTCACAGAGTTGATTCAGATACTTTATATACACTGATATACCTGATGTGATAGCGGCCACTTTTTTGCATGAGCTCACTATGATAATTAAATGCATTTATTTTTTATACAAAAGTTAGCTACTGTATGCAATGGCTGTTCCTGCGTCTGATATATTCAGTGATATAATATTCAGCACGTATGAGGTTCCCATGTGTAAGTAGGGTTTTGCCAATTTCACCAAAGTGGGATATTTATCTTTGTTAGCTCTTCACCAATGCAAAGTGTTTTCCACCTTGGCAAGGGGCCTCTCAAAGTAAAAAGGAGAAATGGAAGGCTACTGAGCATCAGTAAAACGGTTATTTATTTCCAAATATAAAAAATACACATGGAAGTGACCAAAGTCACAACAAACAGGGAAGGAGACAGCAGTCTTACATGTTTCACGCACACTTGCGCTTAATCATAGATGCTGGGAACAAGTATGGACAGCTGCTTCATTTAAAGGGACAACACACCAATAGAAACATTCATATAGTTAAGTCATGCAATCATTGGTTATCAACTTATGCATTTGATTTGTAAAGTGTGTGTCCACAGTTAATGATGCAGATCAGATAAAAACAAAATACAAAATACTTGTGAAGGGGGGACAAAATCTGGCACATGTGTGAAAGATATATATAACTATAATTTATGATATGAAAATGTTCAAGTAAATAATATAAATATATATATATCCTCAAATAAAATAGAAAATAAGAAACAAGTGTATGTATGAATGTTTATATAGTATGGAACACCATGGAACTTATAACATATTAACAAAGCATCACATTAGGTTTGCAGGATAGATAAATGGTATTCATGTAACCTTTTCAAAAAATATGTATGTATCTCAAATGAAATAAACAAACAAATCAAATATACAAATGCAAATGTCATAGGTATCATAGGTTGCTGCATATTGAAATTAACCCTTAATATAGAGATTCTAGTAATATTCCATTGGGTATCAAAAACTACAAACTACAAAAATGTCTGCAATACAGTTATTGGAGTATAGAAAAGGAGGGGGAGGGAAAAGAGTTATATAGAGAAAGGAATTTTAATAGAATAATTAAAATATATATACTAAAATATATACTAATATAAAGATATATGTATAGCTTTCAATATATTTCTCTCAATATATTTAATAAGGTAAATTCCAGTTTAGTCAACAAAGTATCTCATATCCCACTCCAAATTGATACCCAGGGGAGACCTGGTCTTTAATTTATAAATCCAGAAAAGTTCTTTCCTATCCAGGATTTTGGATTTATCTCCCCCTCTAGGTGGGGTTCTTGCTAGGTCTATGATCTTAATTTTAATACTGGGTACATTGGTAAAGTGAAGGAGATTAAAGTGTTTTGCTACTGCCGAATCCTTATTAAAATTCTTTATATCCCTCAGATGTTCCCTAGCTCGGTCTCTGAGGGTTCTGGTCGACTGTCCCACATATTGGGCCCCACAAAGTTTACAATCCAATAAGTACACCATGTAGTCAGTAAGACATGTAGCATAGAAATCTATTTCAAAGGATTCACCTGTGACCTTGCTACTGAACCTATTGGTGTAGTCCATAGTATCACAGGTTAAACAATTCGTGAGATGTGCCCTAAAGTTTCCTACACCCCTTAGCCAATTAACATTAGATCTAGTCTCATTTTTAACTAGGCTGGGGGAAAGTTTGGTAGCTAGTGTGGGTGGCTTTTTTGCAACGAATTTGCAGTCTTTAACATAAGGCTGTAAAACCTCATCACCCTTCAATAAGTGTAGATGCTTTTTAATGATACTACATATGGAATTGTATTGGGGTGAATACTGAGTTGAAAAAACAATACTCCTTTCATCCAAATAACTCTTCTGGTTACCCTTGGTATTGGCATGTCTTATCCCTTCAGCTGTGTCATCAGTGTTAACTGTGTGCACTTTGTTTGGAGGTTTCCAATCCTTAATCTCCTCAAAAGTTTTATATAACCCTTCCTCATTGTATCCTCTGGCCTTGAGTCTAATGATAAGATCATTTGCACCTTCAATATATTTTTCTAAAGTGCTGGCGTTCCGTCTTAACCTAATGAATTGGCTTCTAGGGATGGATTTAATTAGATGTTTGGGGTGGCATGATGTGGCATGAAGTAAGGTATTACCTGCCGTTTCTTTTCTATATGTAGTTGAGATGATCTTATGTGTGGTGGCGTCACCATGTAAGTTAAGATCTAGAAAATTTACATCTTCGTGATGTACCTCCCCAGTAAATGTGAGATTGACATCATTATTATTCAATAGTGTCAAAAAATCATCAAACAAAAAATCCTCTTTTACAATAAAGATAAGGTCGTCTATATACCTCATGTACAACAGGATGCCGGACCTGAAAGGTTCCTGTATATCATATAAATGTTGGAGCTCCCACCTACCCACAAACAGATTGGCATATGAGGGGGCAAATTTCGCCCCCATAGCTGTTCCTTGGATCTGCAAGTAAAAAACAGAATCAAACATAAAGTAATTGTGGGTAAGTAGGAACTCAACAACCTCAACAATGAATTGTTTTGTCTCTATTTGATAGGAAGTATTCTTATCCAAGAAAAATTCCAGAGCCCGGCATCCGTGCACATGAGGTATAGAGGAATATAACGATGTAGCATCAATTGTAATCCACTTATAACCTGCCTGCCAAACAAAGTTACTCAATATATCCAAAAGGTTACCCGAATCCCTGGTATAGCTGTAAAGTTTAGTCACCAGGGGTTGTAATATACTATCAATCCATTCAGACATAGGCTCCAAAAGGGAGCCTATGCCTGAAATGATTGGTCTACCAGGTGGAGATAAGAGGCTCTTATGCGTTTTCGGGAGATAATGAAAAATGGGTGTGATAGGATGTGTAGGTAAGAAGCTTTTAGATTGATCAGCAGTGAAGATACCTAAAGCAACCGCTTCATCACGAAGCTTGTTTAACTGTTTGGAAAAAATATGAATGGGATCAAAATCCCATATTATTTACTTGAACATTTTCACATCATAAATTATAGTTATATATATCTTTCACACATGTGCCAGATTTTGTCCCCCCTTCACAAGTATTTTGTATTTTGTTTTTATCTGATCTGCATCATTAACTGTGGACACACACTTTACAAATCAAATGCATAAGTTGATAACCAATGATTGCATGACTTAACTATATGAATGTTTCTATTGGTGTGTTGTCCCTTTAAATGAAGCAGCTGTCCATACTTGTTCCCAGCATCTATGATTAAGCGCAAGTGTGCGTGAAACATGTAAGACTGCTGTCTCCTTCCCTGTTTGTTGTGACTTTGGTCACTTCCATGTGTATTTTTTATATTTGGAAATAAATAACCGTTTTACTGATGCTCAGTAGCCTTCCATTTCTTCTTTTTACTTTGAGAGGCCCCTTGCCAAGGTGGAAAACACTTTGCATTGGTGAAGAGCTAACAAAGATAAATATCCCACTTTGGTGAAATTGGCAAAACCCTACTTATACATCTCAAGCACCTCAACACCATCTTAGTGCCTTTTCTCTGCTGCAGGAAATATAGCTGCAAACAGAGAACCAGCCTTAGCCAGAAGCATGTGGACATGTTGAGATTTTTGCATTTCAATGGAAAGTTTCTGAAAGAGTGAATAACAGAATGTTATTAACAGTGATAGTCTCTTTTTAGTTCTACCTCTTTTCAAACAGGTTTGTTTTGTTTAATTATAAAACTGTTCTCTGCTGCTTAAAAATTGGACAAACAATTGTGTTAATGTAAAGTTTTAGTCACTGAGTGTTACAAATATAAACTTGAATGTGGATTTTATTTAAAATATAGGAAACAATTATTGATTATTTTTTTATCCGATTAGTCGATTAATCGAAAAAATAATCGCCCGATTAATCGATTATGAAAATAATCGTTAGTTGCAGCCCTAATTTCTTTTTTTATTTTGTGTAATTTAGTGTTTATTTTTTTTGTAATTTAGTTAATTGTATTTGATTAATTTTAATTTATTTTATGTTAGTGTAATGTTAGGTTTTACTGTAAGACAGGCTAGGATTTATTTCACTGGTAAATTTGTATTTATTTTAACTAGGTAGTTAGTAAATAGTTAATAACTATTTAATAACTAATCTACCTAGTTAAAATAAATACAAACTTAGCTGTGAAACTATTAGTTATATTGTCGCTTGGTTAGGTTTTTTTTTACAGGTAAGTATTTATTTTTAAATAGGAATAATTTAGGTATTAATTGTAATTTTTATTTGGAATTATTTTAATTATGTTAAAGTTAGTGGGTGTTAGGGTTAGACTTAGGGTTAGGTTTAGGGGTTGATAATTTTAATATAGTAGTGGCGGCGACATTGGGGGCAGCAGATTAGGGGTTAATAAGTGTAGTTAGGTTGCGGCAATGTTGGGGGTAGCAGTTTAGGGGTTAATAACAGTAATGTAGGTTGCTTCGATGGGGGCAGCAGATTAGGGGTGTTTAGACTCGGGATTTATGTTAGGGTGTTAAGTTTAAACATAAAAAAAATTTCTCCATAGACATCAATGGGGCAGCGTTACGAAGCTTTACGCTCTGTGATTGCAGGTGTTAGGCTTTTTTTTTAGCCGGCTCTCCCCATTGTTGTCTATGGGGAAATTGTGCACGAGCACGTAACAGTAGCTCAAAGCAGCGCTGGTATTTGTGTGCGGTATGGAGCTCAGCGCTGCCATATCGCCCACAAACGCTGGCTTTTTTTAAACTCTTAATACCAGCGCTATAGGGAGTGAAATACCGTCGAAAATGATGCGGTCGTTAATTTCCCTATATCGCTCAAAACTCGTAATCTGGCTGAAAGACAGCAGTTCTTAAACAGAGGCATTATGTATTTTTCCTTTCCCGTGATGTCATATGTGTAGCTAATCTACCAAACCCAGCATTATCTGAATAAAACACTATGCTCCTCAGCAGAGTAGTAGCATATAAAGGCCCATCTTGAATTACTTTTTCTTTCTGGGCATTTCTATGTGCTAGTACGGCTATACGTGAACTGAAGCTGCACAAAGTTTAGGTGCTATGCATACTTCTAAGAGTCTACCTTTTTCACAACAGCACAAAGGATAAAATCCACCAGTAGCTAAACATTACTAACATGAATACATTGGTGATATACTTTGCCACTTTGCCATTTTTAATATTTTTTTATTCTGATTAAGGCTTCTTAAAAACAGAATTAATTTGATCAAAACAGGGTGGGTATAATCTGTTAATGCCATTGCCTTTGTTTTATAATATTATTGATACAAGAAAGACTTTATAGTAATACCATTTCTAGAAACTTTTGGAGACTTCCGTTATAAAATTATACACCACTATTTTATGAAAGGGACACTGAACCCAATTTTTTTTCTTTCATGATTCAGATAAAGCATGCGATTTTAAGCAACTTTCTAATTTACTCCTATTATCAATTTTTCTTTGTTCTCTTGCTATCTTTATTTGAAAAAGAAGGCATCTAAGCTTTTTTCTTGGTTCAGTACTATGGACAGCACTTTTTTTATTGGTGGATGAATTTATCCACCAATCGGCAAGGACAACCCAGGTTATTCACCAAAAATGGGCCGGCATCTAAACTTACATTCTTGCATTTCAAATAAAGAAACCAAGAGAATAAAGAAAATTTGATAATAGGAGTAAATTAGAAAGTTGCTTAAAATTTCATGCTCTATCTGAATCACGAAAGAAAAAAATTGGGTTCAGTGTCCCTTTAATAATACAAGCACAATAAATTCCTCTTTACAATCTTTCTCACCCTCTAGATTCACAAAATATGTCGTAAACTGGCTATCTGCATTGTTTAACTGGCTCTTGGTTTCATTGTTTATACAGATTCTTTTGCTGATACTTTCTATACAATTGGGCTGGTGATGCAGGTGTGCCAGTTACTATCTGTAGTGGAGGTGCTGCATGTTGTTTTAGGTACTGAGCAACATCTTCTCTTGCCACGATTTTTACAGGTATGTAACACTTGGCTATGATGCGCTGATAATTCATTTAAAGCTGCTATACTTTTAAATTAAATCCATAGCTTATAAGAGGTGTTGAGTCGTCATCTCTGCCCATATTTTGCAATACTAGAGCACCATTGCAGTATTCTTGTACAACACATTTTATTGGAACCATAGGGCCAGGACATGACCTTGCTCTTTTTTTACCTCAAAATTTATTAATAAGACAGTATTTTCCCCCAAGAGAATAAAATTACATTGTCTTGATTTTTTATTGCTGAAGAGTAATTTGCACCTCTCATTCTGGAATTATGTCTGTTCTGCATATTTTTTGTGAAACCCTTTGTGTGCCTATATTCCTATATGGTGTGAATGAGTTATACATTTATTAGTATTGCATTTTGTTCTGATGGATCAAGGAATTACAGAGGAAACACAATACAGAATCAAAATACAGCTTATTAAATATGAATACACTAGAAAACCACATTCAGTGACCACTTCGCAGAGCAGAACTGACCACAACAACACAATACATAGACACATCAGCACATACAATTACAACTTCATATACTACAGCAATATAATTATGCCAATGCATACAATAACAATGCCCTGCATGAAAACAACACAAAAATATGGACACACTGATGAAGAAAATCGCCTTATTGGGTAATTCATGTACCTAATGGAAATCCATAGAAAACAGAATTAATGCTTACTTGATACATTTCTTTCTTTCATCGTGGTGAGAGTCTATGATCCATTACTCCTGGTTATTACTGTTCCTGGCCACTAGGAGGAGGCAAATATTCCTAAACCCCAAGAGCTCTATAAAACCCCTTCCACCTTACCGGTAATTAATTAGTCTCACATATGGCCAAGCAAGAAAGGTAGGAAAAGAAATGAGAGCAAAATAATAGGAGTAGAGAAAAAAGCTGTGCAATAAATAACAGGGTGGGGTCTCATTGACTTTTACCACCATGAAAGAAATTAATTTATCAGGCAAGCGCACATTTTGTTTTCTTCCATACATGTGCTGAGAGTCCACAATCCATTACTCCTGGGAACTAATACCCAAGCGGTGGAGTCCACGAGTAATGAGAAATAAGGACAGGATAAAAAGAACATCTTTATTCACAGAGAAACTAAATCCGCAACCCAAACAGAATTCCAAAAATAAACAGCTTTATTTATTTTTATGCAATTAAAATAACTGACAGGCAAAGCCAAAATTAACCTGAGACTACTACCTGAAGAACTTTCCTACAAAAGGCTGCCTCAGAAGAAGCAAAAACTTCAAAATAGTAGAATTTAGTAAACATATACAAATAAGACCAAGTAACTGCTTTGCAAATTTGATCAACAGAAGCCTCATTCTTAAAAGCCCTAGAAGTGGCACCTGATCTAGAAGAATGTGCGATAATCCGTTTAGGAGGAGGCATCCCACCTCCAAGTAAGTCTTATGAATCAAAAGCTTTAACCAACAAGCCAAAAATTCGCTGTGGAGGTAGGAAAATAATAGATTTTAGAGCAAACAAATAGGAGCAGGGAAAAAAGATCTGCGTAAGAAAATACACCACCAGAAAAACACAGGGTGGGGTCTTTTGGACTTTCACCACCATGAAAGAAATTAATTTATCAGGTAAGTTTAAATTATGATGTTCCATTACTCCTGGGAACTAATACCCAAGCAGTGGAGTCCATAAGTAATTAAACATAAAGGGTGGGATTTAAGAAACATTTTTTATTTCACTGAAAAACTAAATCCACAACTCCAATAAACCGAGAAAAGGACAAAAACCATGCAATGAAAAAAATAACCAACAGGCAAATAATCATCCTGTGACAACTACCTGAAGGACTTTCCTACCAAAGGCAACCTCAGATGAAGAAAGAAAAAAAAAAGGTAGAATTTAAGAAAAAATTGCTGCCTTGCAAAGTTGGAAAACTGAAGCCACATTCCTAAAAGGCCAAAAAATGGCAAACTATCTAATAGAATTAGCAGTAATCCGTTAAGGTGGAGGCTAACCTGCCTCCCAAAAAAGCCTTATGGAACAGAAGTCTCAACCAAGAAGACAAAGAAATGTTAGAAGCTTGCTGCCCTTTTCTGCAACCAGAAACAACACAAACAAACTACAAGTTTGTCTGAAAACTATAGTATTGGCAATATAATAGTTTGACGCGTTAACAGCAAATTCTTGTCTGATACAGACAGAATATGCAACACTAGGAAAGAAAACAAAAATCTAGTTCTAAGAAACTGCCTTACCCTAAAAAAATAAGATAAGGAAGGTCACATTAAAGAGCAGAAACTCTTTGTAGCAGAAAAACAGGAAAAAGAAGCAAAACCTAATGCATAGGCTCAAAAAGAGAAGTCTGTAAAACCCTCAAAACCAAAATAGGACTCCAAGGAGGAGACAATTGGTTTAACAAAATAATTATATCTAACTAAAGCTTGAACAAAGCTATGAATATCTGAATGATTAGCAGTCTTACAAGAACTGAAAGGGCTGAAATGTGACCCTTCAAAAAGAGCTGGCAGATATATCCTTATCCAAACCATACTGCAAAAACTGCAAAAAAAAAATGGGAATTCTTATAAGAATGACTGGCATAAAACATGATCCTTACATGAAGAAGTAAAGGTCCTTTAACGCTTATAATAAAAGTTCCTGAATACAGGCGCACAAACCTGTTTCAGTCTCAATAACATAATTAGAGAACCCTCTCTGTTTAAAAACTATTAGTTTAGTCTCCGTGCCATCAGGCTTAGATGTTTGAGACCTGTATGAAAAACCAGACCTTGAGACCAAAAAGCTGAAATGCAAAGGAAGAGACTTAGATTGACGCGTTTCACTCACCAGGGAGCTTTATCAAGATACACCTTGCCAGTCACCTGTATCTTGATAAAGCTCACTGGTGAGTGAAACGCGTCGATCTAAGTGACTGTGCATATCTTTCTTTACATCATATGAATGATGATATCTGTAATCTAAGAACTTTTGAAAATTTTGAGGTAACCCTGGTTAATCCGCAAGTTTAACATTCCTTTTGTGCTTGAGCTCTTTTTTTCTCCTGCGTGCACTAGCACTAAGTGCAGGGAATTACATTAGCTACAAAAGTAGCGAAGTTATCCTGTAACTGTATTTGAATAGAACATCCGTTAGAGCCGATAATCTGCACTGACAGCTGGAAAGTGTACCGATGATGTCAGACGCAGAGGCACATGCGGCGTACTGATTCAGTCTGGAGTCTGGGGACTGACATCTGATATCGGCCTCATACGAAGGTAAAAGGATTTTACCACACGAGAAAACAAGGTAAATTGACTGTATTACATTAAGAGGAGTTTTATAATCGCTCCTGTAATCAGACACAAGTCCGGCCTTTAAAACTACCCTTTACGGCATTTGCATAGACATCTACAAATTGTATCATCCTACTGGCTTCTATTTATGCTAGAGACTGCTTTTTGGACTATAAGTCTGTCGTAGGACAGAGTGGACGTACTATAGCTTCAAAGTGAAACAAATACGCCTTTTAAACATACAGCTAGTGGCAAATTTATCTGTTATGCATAAATATTGATTTTATTAGACCTGTTTTACTATTGGCTTTGGGGAGACGTCCCCTTTTTTAAAATTTTACTTATATCGTATCTTATAAATAAATCCTGATATATACATTAGTTCATGTCTCGTAGTAGGTTTTTAGATCTGTCACCTCTTATATAGTGATCTCTATATTAAATCTGTTATAACACATTTTAACACTGAGAGTCTCCTTCCCTTGGTAATAAGACTATTTTAATTACACAGTTGATTTATTCTTTATTCACACATCACATAGATCACAGATAAGCATCTCTTTACTAGGTATTTCTAAGTTTGTTTTTTCACTTATAATTTAGATAGAGGTATTATTATCTCAGGTATACTCAGCTCAGAAAAGTTATTGGGGTATTTTTTATATTTTTTATAATTCTATATGGCGAATATATCGTAATTACACATTTCATCATTTCTCTTGTTAGGTGTATCCAGTCCACGGATTCATCCTTTACTTGTGGGATATTCTCCTTCCTAACAGGAAGTAGAATATCCCACAAGTAAAGGGTGAATCCGTGGACTGGATACACCACAAGAGAAAGTAATTTATCAGGTAAGCATAAATTCTGTTTTCTCCAACATAGGTGTGTCCGGTCCACGGCGTCATCCTTACTTGTGGGATATTCTCTTCCCCAACAGGAAATGGCAAAGAGCCCAGCAAAGCTGGTCACATGATCCCTCCTAGGCTCCGCCTTCCCCAGTCATTCTCTTTGCCGTTGCACAGGCAACATCTCCACGGAGATGGCTCAGAGTTTTTTGGTGTTTAAATGTAGTTTTTATTCTTCTATCAAGAGTTTGTTATTTTAAAATAGTGCTGGTATGTACTATTTACTCTGAAACAGAAAAGAGATGAAGATTTCTGTTTGTAAGAGGAAAATGATTTTAGCAACCGTTACTAAAATCGATGGCTGTTTCCACACAGGACTGTTGAGAGGAATTAACTTCAGTTGGGGGAAACAGTGAGCAGACTTTGGCTGCTTGAGGTATGACACATTTCTAACAAGACTTGGTAATGCTGGAAGCTGTCATTTTCCCTATGGGATCCGGTAAGCCATTTTCTTAATTTTCAATATAAGAATAAAAGGGCTTCACAAGGGCTTTAAAGACTGGTAGACATTTTCTGGGCCAAAACGATTACTTTATAAGCATATTTAATGGTTTATAACTTTGGAGAGTTATTTTAATCTTGGGAATTTTATTAAAAAAACGGCAGGCACTGTATTGGACACCTTTTTCACTGGGGGCCTTTTCTAGTCATAGGCAGAGCCTCATTTTCGCGCCACTAATGCGCAGTTGTTTTCTCCAACATAGGTGTGTCCGGTCCACGGCGTCATCCTTACTTGTGGGATATTCTCCTCCCCAACAGGAAATGGCAAAGAGCCCAGCAAAGCTGGTCACATGATCCCTCCTAGGCTCCGCCTTCCCCAGTCATTCTCTTTGCCGTTGTACAGGCAACATCTCCACGGAGATGGCTTAGAGTTTTTTGGTGTTTAAAAAATATTAACCAGGAGATAGTTGTACCTTCTTTGTGTCCGAATCCAGTTTCATAGAAGGAACGTTTGTTACACAATTTGGACGTTGTCCGTGCTCTAAAATTCTATTTAGATGCTACAAAGGATTTCAGACAAACATCTTCCTTGTTTGTTGTTTATTCTGGTAAAAGGAGAGGTCAAAAAGCAACTTCTACCTCTCTATCTTTTTGGCTTAAAAGCATCATCAGATTGGCTTATGAGACTGCCGGACGGCAGCCTCCTGAAAGAATCACAGCTCATTCCACATGGGCCTTTAAGAACGAGGCTTCTGTTGTTCAGATATGTAAGGCAGCGACTTGGTCTTCACTGCACACTTTTACCAAATTTTACAAATTTGATACTTTTGCTTCTTCTGAGGCTATTTCTCCAACATAGGTGTGTCCGGTCCACGGCGTCATCCTTACTTGTGGGATATTCTCTTCCCCAACAGGAAATGGCAAAGAGCCCAGCAAAGCTGGTCACATGATCCCTCCTAGGCTCCGCCTACCCCAGTCATTCTCTTTGCCGTTGTACAGGCAACATCTCCACGGAGATGGCTTGGAGTTTTTTAGTGTTTAACTGTAGTTTTTATTATTCAATCAAGAGTTTGTTATTTTAAAATAGTGCTGGTATGTACTATTTACTCAGAAACAGAAAAGAGATGAAGATTTCTGTTTGTATGAGGAAAATGATTTTAGCAACCGTTACTAAAATCCATGGCTGTTCCACACAGGACTGTTGAGAGGAATTAACTTCAGTTGGGGGAACAGTGAGCAGTCTCTTGCTGCTTGAGGTATGACACATTCTAACAAGACGATGTAATGCTGGAAGCTGTCATTTTCCCTATGGGATCCGGTAAGCCATGTTTATTAAGATTGTAAATAAGGGCTTCACAAGGGCTTATTAACGGCTAGATTTAGAGTTCGGCGGTAAAAGGGCTGTTAACGCTCCGCGGGTTTTTTTCTGGCTGCACCATAAATTTAACTCTGGTATCGAGAGTTCAAACAAATGCTGCGTTAGGCTCCAAAAAAGGAGCGTAGAGCATATTTAGCGCAAATGCAACTCTCGATACCAGAGTTGCTTACGGACGCGGCCGGCCTCAAAAACGTGCTCGTGCACGATTCTCCCATAGGAAACAATGGGGCTGTTTGAGCTGAAAAAAAACCTAACACCTGCAAAAAAGCAGCGTTCAGCTCCTAACGCAGCCCCATTGTTTCCTATGGGGAAACACTTCCTACGTCTGCACCTAACACTCTAACATGTACCCCGAGTCTAAACACCCCTAGCCTTACACTTATTAACCCCTAATCTGCCGCCCCCGCTATCGCTGACACCTGCATTACACTTTTAACCCCTAATCTGCCGCTCCGTAAACCGCCGCCACCTACGTTATCCCTATGTACCCCTAATCTGCTGCCCCTAACATCGCTGATACCTATATTATACTTATTAACCCCTAATCTGCCCCCCTCAACGTCGCCGACACCTACCTACACTTATTAACCCCTAATCTGCCGACCGGACCTGAGCGCTACTATAATAAAGTTATTAACCCCTAATCCGCCTCACTAACCCTATCATAAATAGTATTAACCCCTAATCTGCCCTCCCTAACATCGCCGACACCTACCTTCAATTATTAACCCCTAATCTGCCGACCGGAGCTCACCGCTATTCTAATAAATGTATTAACCCCTAAAGCTAATTCTAACCCTAACACTAACACCCCCCTAAGTTAAATATAATTTTTATCTAACGAAATAAATTAACTCTTATTAAATAAATGATTCCTATTTAAAGCTAAATACTTACCTGTAAAATAAATCCTAATATAGCTACAATATAAATTACATTTATATTATAGCTATTTTAGGATTAATATTTATTTTACAGGTAACTTTGTATTTATTTTAACCAGGTACAATAGCTATTAAATAGTTAAGAACTATTTAATAGTTACCTAGTTAAAATAATTACAAATTTACCTGTAAAATAAATCCTAACCTAAGATATAATTAAACCTAACACTACCCTATCAATAAAATAATTAAACTACCTACAATTACCTACAATTAACCTAACACTACACTATCAATAAATTAATTAAACACAATTGCTACAAATAAATACAATTAAATAAACTATCTAAAGTACAAAAAATAAAAAAGAACTAAGTTACAGAAAATAAAAAAATATTTACAAACATAAGAAAAATATTACAACAATTTTAAACTAATTACACCTACTCTAAGCCCCCTAATAAAATAACAAAGACCCCCAAAATAAAAAATTCCCTACCCTATTCTAAAATACAAAAATTACAAGCTCTTTTACCTTACCAGCCCTGAACAGGGCCCTTTGCGGGGCATGCCCCATGAAGTTCAGCTCTTTTGCCTGTAAAAAAAAACATACAATACCCCCCCCCCAACATTACAACCCACCACCCACATACCCCTAATCTAACCCAAACCCCCTTAAATAAACCTAACACTAATCCCCTGAAGATCTTCCTACCTGATCGGAACAGCCAATAGAATGCGAGCTCAATCTGATTGGCTGATTGGATCAGCCAATCGGATTGAACTTGATTCTGATTGGCTGATTCCATCAGCCAATCAGAAAATTCCTACCTTAATTCCGATTGGCTGATAGAATCCTATCAGCCAATCGGAATTCGAGGGACGCCATCTTGGATGACGTCCCTTAAAGGAACCGTCATTCGTCGTCTAGTCGTCGGAAGAAGAGGATGGATCCGCGCTGGAGGTCTTCAAGATGGAGCCGGTCGTCATCGGATGGAAGAACATAGAAGATGCCGCTTGGAGAAGATGTTTGCCGGTCCGGATGTCCTCTTCTTGCCGGATAGGAGGAAGACTTTGGAGCACCGGATTATGGATCGCCAACCCCCGCTTGGGTTGGATGAAGATCTTGGAGCCAGGACGGATCGGTGATACCTGGATGGTGAAGACAAGGTAGGAAGATCTTCAGGGGATTAGTGTTAGGTTTATTTAAGGGGGTTTGGGTTAGATTAGGGGTATGTGGGTGGTGGGTTGTAATGTTGGGGGGGGGTATTGTATGTTTTTTTTTACAGGCAAAAGAGCTGAACTTCTTGGGGCATGCCCCGCAAAGGGCCCTGTTCAGGGCTGGTAAGGTAAAAGAGCTTGTAATTTTTGTATTTTAGAATAGGGTAGGGAATTTTTTATTTTGGGGGTCTTTGTTATTTTATTAGGGGGCTTAGAGTAGGTGTAATTAGTTTAAAATTGTTGTAATATTTTTCTTATGTTTGTAAATATTTTTTTATTTTCTGTAACTTAGTTCTTTTTTATTTTTTGTACTTTAGATAGTTTATTTAATTGTATTTATTTGTAGCAATTGTGTTTAATTAATTTATTGATAGTGTAGTGTTAGGTTAATTGTAGGTAATTGTAGGTAGTTTATTTAATTATTTTATTGATAGGGTAGTGTTAGGTTTAATTATATCTTAGGTTAGGATTTATTTTACAGGTAAATTTGTAATTATTTTAACTAGGTAACTATTAAATAGTTCTTAACTATTTAATAGCTATTGTACCTGGTTAAAATAAATACAAAGTTACCTGTAAAATAAATATTAATCCTAAAATAGCTATAATATAAATGTAATTTATATTGTAGCTATATTAGGATTTATTTTACAGGTAAGTATTTAGCTTTAAATAGGAATCATTTATTTAATAAGAGTTAATTTATTTCGTTAGATAAAAATTATATTTAACTTAGGGGGGTGTTAGTGTTAGGGTTAGACTTAGCTTTAGGGGTTAATACATTTATTAGAATAGCGGTGAGCTCCGGTCGGCAGATTAGGGGTTAATAATTGAAGGTAGGTGTCGGCGATGTTAGGGAGGGCAGATTAGGGGTTAATACTATTTATGATAGGGTTAGTGAGGCGGATTAGGGGTTAATAACTTTATTATAGTAGCGCTCAGGTCCGCTCGGCAGATTAGGGGTTAATAAGTGTAGGTAGGTGTCGGCGACGTTGTGGGGGGCAGATTAGGGGTTAATAAATATAACATAGGGGTCGGCGATGTTAGGGGCAGAAGATTAGGGGTACATAGGGATAACGTAGGTGGCGGCGCTTTGCGGTCGGAAGATTAGGGGTTAATTATTTTAAGTAGCTTGCGGAGACGTTGTGGGGGGCAAGTTAGGGGTTAATAAATATAATATAGGGGTCGGCGGGGTTAGGGGCAGCAGATTAGGGGTACATAAGTATAACGTAGGTGGCGGTCGGCAGATTAGGGGTTAAAATTTTTAATCGAGTGGCGGCGATGTGGGGGGACCTCGGTTTAGGGGTACATAGGTAGTTTATGGGTGTTAGTGTACTTTAGGGTACAGTAGTTAAGAGCTTTATAAACCGGCGTTAGCCAGAAAGCTCTTAACTCCTGCTATTTTCAGGCGGCTGGAATCTTGTCGTTAGAGCTCTAACGCTCACTGCAGAAACGACTCTAAATACCAGCGTTAGAAAGATCCCATTGAAAAGATAGGCTACGCAAATGGCGTAGGGGGATCTGCGGTATGGAAAAGTCGCGGCTGTAAAGTGAGCGTTAGACCCTTTAATCACTGACTCCAAATACCAGCGGGCGGCCAAAACCAGCGTTAGGAGCCTCTAACGCTGGTTTTGACGGCTACCGCCGAACTCTAAATCTAGGCCTAAGACTGTAGACTTTTTCTGGGCTAAATCGATTCATTATTAACACATATTTAGCCTTGAGGAATCATTTAATCTGGGTATTTTGATAAGTTTATATCGGCAGGCACTTTTTTAGACACCTTTCTCTTTAGGGGCTTTCCCAAATCATAGGCAGAGCCTCATTTTCGCGCCGGTGTTGCGCACTTGTTTTTGAGAGGCATGACATGCAGTCGCATGTGTGAGGAGCTCTGATACATAGAAAAGACTTTCTGAAGGCGTCATTTGGTATCGTATTCCCCTTTGGGCTTGGTTGGGTCTCAGCAAAGCAGACACCAGGGACTGTAAAGGGGTTAAAGTTAAAGACGGCTCCGGTTCCGTTATTTTAAGGGTTAAAGCTTCCAAATTTGGGGTGCAATACTTTTAAGGCTTTAAGACACTGTGGTGAAATTTTGGTGAATTTTGAGCAATTCCTTCATATTTTTTCGCAATTGCAGTAATAAAGTGTGTTCAGTTTAAAATTTAAAGTGACAGTAACGGTTTTATTTCAAAACGTTTTTTGTACTTTGTTATCAAGTTTATGCCTGTTTAACATGTCTGAACTACCAGATAGACTGTGTTCTGAATGTGGGGAAGCCAGAGTTCCTTCTCATTTAAATAAATGTGATTTATGTGACAATGACAATGATGCCCAAGATGATTCCTCAAGTGAGGGGAGTAAGCATGGTACTGCATCATTCCCTCCTTCGTCTACACGAGTCTTGCCCACTCAGGAGGCCCCTAGTACATCTAGCGCGCCAATACTCCTTACTATGCAACAATTAACGGCTGTAATGGATAATTCTGTCAAAAACATTTTAGCCAAAATGCACACTTATCAGCGTAAGCGCGACTGCTCTGTTTTAGATACTGAAGAGCATGACGACGCTGATAATAATGGTTCTGAAGGGCCCCTAAACCAATCTGATGGGGCCAGGGAGGTTTTGTCTGAGGGAGAAATTACTGATTCAGGGAACATTTCTCAACAAGCTGAACCTGATGCGATTACGTTTAAATTTAAGTTGGAACATCTCCGCATTCTGCTTAAGGAGGTATTATCCACTCTGGATGATTGTGACAAGTTGGTCATCCCAGAGAAACTATGTAAAATGGACAAGTTCCTAGAGGTCCCGGGGCTCCCAGAAGCTTTTCCTATACCCAAGCGGGTGGCGGACATTGTAAATAAAGAATGGGAAAGGCCCGGTATTCCTTTCGTCCCTCCCCCCATATTTAAAAAATTGTTTCCTATGGTCGACCCCAGAAAGGACTTATGGCAGACAGTCCCCAAGGTCGAGGGAGCGGTTTCCACTTTAAACAAACGCACCACTATACCCATAGAAGATAGTTGTGCTTTCAAAGATCCTATGGATAAAAAATTAGAAGGTTTACTTAAAAAGATGTTTGTTCAGCAGGGTTACCTTCTACAACCAATTTCATGCATTGTCCCTGTCGCTACAGCCGCGTGTTTCTGGTTCGATGAGCTGGTAAAGGCGGTCGAAAGTGATTCTCCTCCTTATGAGGAGATTATGGACAGAATCAATGCTCTCAAATTGGCTAATTCTTTCACCCTAGACGCCACTTTGCAATTGGCTAGGTTAGCGGCTAAGAATTCTGGGTTTGCTATTGTGGCGCGCAGAGCGCTTTGGTTGAAATCTTGGTCAGCTGATGCGTCTTCCAAGAACAAGCTACTTAACATTCCTTTCAAGGGGAAAACGCTGTTTGGCCCTGACTTGAAAGAGATTATCTCTGATATCACTGGGGGTAAGGGCCATGCCCTTCCTCAGGATCGGCCTTTCAAGGCCAAAAATAAACCTAATTTCTCCAACATAGGTGTGTCCGGTCCACGGCGTCATCCTTACTTGTGGGATATTCTCTTCCCCAACAGGAAATGGCAAAGAGCCCAGCAAAGCTGGTCACATGATCCCTCCTAGGCTCCGCCTACCCCAGTCATTCTCTTTGCCGTTGTACAGGCAACATCTCCACGGAGATGGCTTAGAGTTTTTTAGTGTTTAACTGTAGTTTTTATTATTCAATCAAGAGTTTGTTATTTTAAAATAGTGCTGGTATGTACTATTTACTCAGAAACAGAAAAGAGATGAAGATTTCTGTTTGTATGAGGAAAATGATTTTAGCACCGTAACTAAAATCCATGGCTGTTCCACACAGGACTGTTGAGAGCAATTAACTTCAGTTGGGGGAACAGTGTGCAGTCTCTTACTGCTTGAGGTATGACACATTCTAACAAGACGATGTAATGCTGGAAGCTGTCATTTTCCCTATGGGATCCGGTAAGCCATGTTTATTAAGATAGTAAATAAGGGCTTCACAAGGGCTTATTAAGTCTGTAGACTTTTTCTGGGCTAAATCGATTCATTATTAACACATATTTAGCCTTGAGGAATCATTTATTCTGGGTATTTTGATATGATTATATCGGCAGGCACTGTTTTTGACACCTTATTCTTTAGGGGCTTTCCCTAATCATAGTCAGAGCCTCATTTTCGCGCCGGTATGGCGCACTTGTTTTTGAGGACAGCATGGCATGCAGCTGCATGTGTGTGGAGCTCTGTTACATAGAAAAGTCTTTCTGAAGGCATCATTTGGTATCGTATTCCCCTTTGGGCTTGGTTGGGTCTCAGCAAAGCAGATTCCAGGGACTGTAAAGGGGTTAAATATAAAAACGGCTCCGGTTCCGTTATTTTAAGGGTTAAAGCTTCCAAATTTGGTGTGCAATACTTTTAAGGCTTTAAGACACTGTGGTGAAATTTTGGTGAATTTTGAACAATTCCTTCATACTTTTTCGCAATTGCAGTAATAAAGTGTGTTTAGTTTAAAATTTAAAGTGACAGTAACGGTTTTATTTTAAAACGTTTTTTGTGCTTTGTTATCAAGTTTATGCCTGTTTAACATGTCTGAACTACCAGATAGATTGTGTTCTGACTGTGGGGAAACCAAGGTTCCTTCTCATTTAACTATATGTATTTTATGTCATAAAAATTTTTTAGTAAAAATGATGCCCAAGATGATTCCTCAAGTGAGGGGAGTAAGCATGGTACTGCATCATCCCCTCCTTCGTCTACACCAGTCTTGCCCATACAGGAGGCCCCTAGTACATCTAGTGCGCCAATACTCCTTACTATGCAACATTTAACGGCTGTAATGGATAATTCTATCAAAAACATTTTAGCCAATATGCCCACTTATCAGCGAAAGCGCGACTGCTCTGTTTTAGAAAATTCTGTAGAGCATGAGAACGCTGATGATATGGTTTCTGAAGGGCCCCTACACCAGTCTGAGGGGGCCAGGGAGGTTTTGTCTGAGGGAGAAATTTCAGATTCAGGAAACATTTCTCAACAAGCTGAACCTGATGTGATTACTTTTAAATTTAAGTTGGAACATCTCCGCGCTCTGCTTAAGGAGGTGTTATCCAATTTGGATGATTGTGATTATCTGGTCATTCCAGAACCACTATGTAAAATGGAAAAGTTCTTAGAGGCCCCGGGGCCCCCCGAAGCTTTTCCTATATCCAAGCGGGTGGCGTACATTGTTAGTAAAGAATGGGACAGGCCCGGTATACCTTTAGTACCTCCCCCCATATTTATAAAATTGTTTTCCTATAGTCGACCCCAGAAAGGACTGATGGCAGACAGTCCCCAAGGTCGAGGGGGCGGTTTCTACTCTACACAAGCGCGCCACTATACCCATAGAAGATAGTTGTGCTTTCCAAGATCCTATGGATAAAAAATTAGAAGGTCTGCTAAAGATGTTTGTTCAGCAAGGTTCCCTTCTACAACCAATTGCATGCATTGTCCCTGTCACTGCAGCCGCGTGTTTCTAGTTTGATGAGCTAGGAAAGGCGATTATTAGTAATTCTTCTTCTTATGAGGAGATTATGGACAGAATTCGTGCTCTTAAATTGGCTAATTCTTTCACCCTAGACGCCACCTTGCAATTGGCTAGGTTAGCGGCGAAAAAATTCTGGGTCTGCTATTGTGGCGCAGAGCGCTTTGGTTAAAATCTTGGGCAGCGGATGCGTCTTCCAAGAACAAATTGCTTGACATTCCTTTCAAGGGGAAAAACACTCTTTGGCCCTGACTTGAAAGAGATTATCTCTGATATCACTGGGGGCAAGGGCCACGCCCTTCCTCAGGATAGGTCTTTTCAAGACCAAAAATAAACCTAAGTTTCGTCCCTTTCGCAGAAACGGATCAGCCCCAAGGGCTACGTCCTCTAAGCAGGAAGGTAATACTTCTCAAGCCAATCCAGCCTGGAGACTTATAGCAAGGCTGGAACAAAGGAAAGCAGGCCAGGAAACCTGCCACTGCTACCAAGACAGCATGAAATGCGGGCCCCCGATCCGGGACCGGATCTGGTGGGGGGCAGACTCTCTCTCTTCGCTCAGGCTGGGGCAAGAGATGTTCTGGATCCTTGGGCGCTAGAAATAGTCTCCCAAGGTTATTCTCTGGAGTTCAAGGGGCTTCCTCCAAGGGGGAGGTTCCACAGGTCTCAGTTGTCTTCAGACCACATAAGAAGACAGGCATTCTTACATTGGGTAGAAGACCTGCTAAAAATGGGAGTGATTCATCCTGTTCCATTAGGAGAACAAGGGATGGGGTTCTACTCCGATCTGTTCATAGTTCCCAAAAAAGAGGGAACGTTCAGACCAATCTTAGATCTCAAGATCTTGAACAAGTTTCTCAAGGTTCCATCGTTCAAGATGGAAACCATTCGAACACTTCTTCCTTCCATCCAGGAAGGTCAATTCATGACCAAGGTGGATTTCAAGGATGCGTATCTACATATTCCTATCCACAAGGAACATCATCGGTTCCTAAGGTTTGCATTCCTGGACAAGCATTTCCAGTTCGTGGCGTTTTCTTTCGGATTAGCCACTGCTCCTAGGATTTTCTCATAGGTACTAGGGTCCCTTCTGGCGGTGCTAAGACCAAGGGGCATTGCTGTAGTACCTTACTTGGACGACATTCTGATTCGAGCGTCGTCCCTTCCTCAAGTAAAGGCTCACACGGACATTGTCCTGGCCTTTCTCAGATCTCACGGATGGAAAGTGAACGTGGAAAAGAGTTCTCTATCTCCGTCAACGAGGGTTCCCTTCTTGGGAACTATAATAGACTCCTTAGAAATGAGGATTTTTCTGACAGAAGCCAGAAAAACAAAACTTCTAGACTCTTGTCGGATACTTCATTCCGTTCCTCTTCCTTCCATAGCGCAGTGCACGGAAGTGATAGGTTTGATGGTAGCGGCAATGGACATAGTTCCTTTTGTGCGCATTCATCTAAGACCATTACAACTGTTCATGCTCAGTCAGTGGAATGGGGACTATTCAGACTTGTCTCCGAAGATACAAGTAAATCAGAGGACCAGAGACTCATTCCGTTGGTGGCTGTCCCTGGACAACCTGTCACAAGGGATGACCTTCCGCAGACCAGAGTGGGTCATTGTCACGACCGACGCCAGTCTGATGGGCTGGGGCGCGGTCTGGGGATCCCTGAAAGCTCAGGGTCTTTGGTCTCGGGTAGAATCTCTTCTACCGATAAATATTCTGGAACTGAGAGCGATATTCAATGCTCTCAAAGCTTGGCCTCAGCTAGCGAGGGCCAAGTTCATACATCAACCATCAGGGGGGAACAAGGAGTTCCCTAGCGATGGAAGAAGTGACCAAAATCATTCTATGGGCGGAGTCTCACTCCTGCCACCTGTCTGCTATCCACATCCCAGGAGTGGAAAATTGGGAAGCGGATTTTCTGAGTCGTCAGACATTGCATCCGGGGGAGTGGGAACTCCATCCGGAAATCTTTGCCCAAGTCACTCAACCGTGGGGCATTCCAGACATGGATCTGATGGCCTCTCGTCAGAACTTCAGAGTTCCTTACTACGGGTACAGATCCAGGGATCCCAAGGCGGCTCTAGTGGATGCACTAGTAGCACCTTGGACCTTCAAACTAGCTTATGTGTTCCCGCCGTTTCCTCTCATCCCCAGGCTGGTAGCCAGGATCAATCAGGAGAGGGCGTCGGTGATTTTGATAGCTCCTGCGTGGCCACGCAGGACTTGGTATGCAGATCTGGTGAATATGTCATCGGCTCCACCATGGAAGCTACCTTTGAGACGAGACCTTCTTGTCCTAGGTCCGTTCGACCCACTCCAGCTGACTGCTTGGAGATTGAACGCTTGATCTTATCAAAGCGAGGGTTCTCAGATTCTGTTATTAATACTCTTGTTCAGGCCTGAAAGCCTGTAACCAGAAAAATTACCACATAATTTGGTATATCTGTTGGTGTGAATCTGCAGGATTCCCTTGGGACAAGGTTAAGATTCCTAAGAGTCTATCCTTCCTTCGAGAAGGATTGGAAAAAGGATTATCTGCAAGTTCCTTGATGGGACAGATTTCTGCCTTGTCTGTGTTACTTCACAAAAAGCTGGCAGCTGTGCCAGATGTTCTAGCCTTTGTTCAGGCTCTGGTTAGAATCAAGCCTGTTTACAAAATTTTGACTCCTCCTTGGAGTCTCAACCTAGTTCTTTCAGTTCTTCAGGGGGTTCCGTTTGAACCCTTACATTCCGTTGATATTAAGTTATTATCTTGGAAAGTTTTGTTTTTGGTTGCAATTTCTTCTGCTAGAAGAGTTTCAGAATTATCTGCTCTGCAGTGTTCTTCTCCTTATCTGGTGTTCCATGCAGATAAGGTGGTTTTGCGTACTAAACCTGGTTTTCTTCCAAAAGTTGTTTCTAACAAAAACATTAACCAGGAGATAGTTGTGCCTTCTTTGTGTCCTAATCCAGTTTCAAAGAAGGAACGTTTGTTGCACAACTTGGATGTAGTTCGTGCTCTCAAATTTTACTTAGCAGCTACTAAGGATTTCAGACAAACTTTGTCTTTGTTTGTTGTTTATTCTGGTAAACGGAGAGGTCAAAAAGCAACTTCTACCTCTCTCTCCTTCTGGATTAAAAGCATTATCCGATTGGCTTATGAGACTGCCGGACGGCAGCCTCCTGAAAGAATCACAGCTCACTCCACTAGGGCTGTGGCTTCCACATGGGCCTTCAAGAACGAGGCTTCTGTTGATCAGATATGTAAGGCAGCGACTTGGTCTTCACTGCACACTTTTTCTAAATTTTACAAATTTGATACTTTTGCTTCTTCTGAGGCTATTTTTGGGAGAAAGGTTTTGCAAGCCGTGGTGCCTTCCATTTAGGTGACCTGATTTGCTCCCTCCCTTCATCCGTGTCCTAAAGCTTTGGTATTGGTTCCCACAAGTAAGGATGACGCCGTGGACCGGACACACCTATGTTGGAGAAAACAGAATTTATGTTTACCTGATAAATTACTTTCTCCAACGGTGTGTCCGGTCCACGGCCCGCCCTGGTTTTTTTAATCAGGTCTGATAATTTATTTTCTTTAACTACAGTCACCACGGTAACATATGGTTTCTCCTATGCAAATATTCCTCCTTAACGTCGGTCGAATGACTGGGGTAGGCGGAGCCTAGGAGGGATCATGTGACCAGCTTTGCTGGGCTCTTTGCCATTTCCTGTTGGGGAAGAGAATATCCCACAAGTAAGGATGACGCCGTGGACCGGACACACCGTTGGAGAAAGTAATTTATCAGGTAAACATAAATTCTGTTTTTCGTCCCTTTCGTAGAAACGGACCAGCCCAAAGTGCTACGTCCTCTAAGCAAGAGGGTAATACTTCTCAAGCCAAGCCAGCTTGGAGACCAATGCAAGGCTGGAACAAGGGAAAGCAGGCCAAGAAACCTGCCACTGCTACCAAGACAGCATGAAATGTTGGCCCCCGATCCGGGACCGGATCTGGTGGGGGGCAGACTCTCTCTCTTCGCTCGGGCTTGGGCAAGAGATGGTCTGGATCCTTGGGCGCTAGAAATAGTCTCCCAAGGTTATCTTCTGGAATTCAAGGGGCTTCCCCCAAGGGGGAGGTTCCACAGGTCTCAGTTGTCTTCAGACCACATAAAAAGACAGGCATTCTTACGTTGTGTAGAAGACCTGTTAAAAATGGGAGTGATTCATCCTGTTCCATTAGGAGAACAAGGGATGGGGTTCTACTCCAATCTGTTCATAGTTCCCAAAAAAGAGGGAACGTTCAGACCAATCTTAGATCTCAAGATCTTAAACAAGTTTCTCAAGGTTCCATCGTTCAAAATGGAAACCATTCGAACAATTCTTCCTTCCATCCAGGAAGGTCAATTCATGACCACGGTGGATTTAAAGGATGCGTATCTACATATTCCTATCCACAAGGAACATCATCGGTTCCTAAGGTTCGCATTCCTGGACAAGCATTACCAGTTCGTGGCGCTTCCTTTCGGATTAGCCACTGCTCCAAGGATTTTCACAAAGGTACTAGGGTCCCTTCTAGCTGTGCTAAGACCAAGGGGCATTGCTGTAGTACCTTACTTGGACGACATTCTGATTCAAGCGTCGTCCCTTCCTCAAGCAAAGGCTCACACGGACATTGTCCTGGCCTTTCTCAGATCTCACGGATGGAAAGTGAACGTGGAAAAGAGTTCTCTATCTCCGTCAACAAGGGTTCCCTTCTTGGGGACAATAATAGACTCCTTAGAAATGAGGATTTTTCTGACAGAGGCCAGAAAAACAAAACTTCTAGACTCTTGTCGGATACTTCATTCCGTTCCTCTTCCTTCCATAGCGCAGTGCATGGAAGTGATAGGTTTGATGGTAGCGGCAATGGACATAGTTCCTTTTGCGCGCATTCATCTAAGACCATTACAACTGTGCATGCTCAGTCAGTGGAATGGGGACTATACAAACTTGTCTCCGAGGATACAAGTAAATCAGAGGACCAGAGACTCACTCCGTTGGTGGCTGTCCCTGGACAACCTGTCACAAGGGATGACCTTCCACAGACCAGAGTGGGTCATTGTCACGACCGACGCCAGTCTGATGGGCTGGGGCGCGGTCTGGGGATCCCTGAAAGCTCAGGGTCTTTGGTCTCGGGAAGAATCTCTTCTACCGATAAATATTCTGGAACTGAGAGCGATATTCAATGCTCTCAAGGCTTGGCCTCAGCTAGCGAGGGCCAAGTTCATACGGTTTCAATCAGACAACATGACAACTGTTGCGTACATCAACCATCAGGGGGGAACAAGGAGTTCCCTGGCGATGGAAGAAGTGACCAAAATCATTCTATGGGCGGAGTCTCACTCCTGCCACCTGGCTGCTATCCACATCCCAGGAGTGGAAAATTGGGAAGCGGATTTTCTGAGTCGTCAGACATTGCATCCGGGGGAGTGGGAACTCCATCCGGAAATCTTTGCCCAAGTCTCTCAACTGTGGGGCATTCCAGACATGGATCTGATGGCCTCTCGTCAGAACTTCAAAGTTCCTTGCTACGGGTCCAGATCCAGGGATCCCAAGGCGGCTCTAGTGGATGCACTAGTAGCACCTTGGACCTTCAAACTAGCTTATGTATTCCCGCCGTTTCCTCTCATCCCCAGGCTGGTAGCCAGGATCAATCAGGAAAGGGCGTCGGTGATCTTGATAGCTCCTGCGTGGCCACGCAGGACTTGGTATGCAGATCTGGTGAATATGTCATCGGCTCCACCATGGAAGCTACCTTTGAGACGAGACCTTCTTGTTCAAGGTCCGTTCGAACATCCGAATCTGGTCTCACTCCAGCTGACTGCTTGGAGATTGAACGCTTGATCTTATCGAAGCGAGGGTTCTCAGATTCTGTTATCGATACTCTTGTTCAGGCCAGAAAGCCTGTAACTAGAAAGATTTACCACAAAATTTGGAAAAAATATATCTGTTGGTGTGAATCTAAAGGATTTCCTTGGGACAAGGTTAAGATTCCTAAGATTCTATCCTTCCTTCAAGAAGGATTGGAAAAAGGATTATCTGCAAGTTCCCTGAAGGGACAGATTTCTGCCTTGTCTGTGTTACTTCACAAAAAGCTGGCAGCTGTGCCAGATGTTCAAGCCTTTGTTCAGGCTCTGGTTAGAATCAAGCCTGTTTACAAACCTTTGACTCCTCCTTGGAGTCTCAACTTAGTTCTTTCAGTTCTTCAGGGGGTTCCGTTTGAACCCTTACATTCCGTTGATATTAAGTTATTATCTTGGAAAGTTTTGTTTTTGGTTGCAATTTCTTCTGCTAGAAGAGTTTCAGAATTATCTGCTCTGCAGTGTTCTCCTCCTTATCTGGTGTTCCATGCAGATAAGGTGGTTTTACGTACTAAACCTGGTTTTCTTCCAAAAGTTGTTTCTAACAAAAACATTAACCAGGAGATTATCGTACCTTCTCTGTGTCCGAAACCAGTTTCGAAGAAGGAACGTTTGTTGCACAATTTGGATGTTGTTCGCGCTCTAAAATTCTATTTAGATGCTACAAAGGATTTTAGACAAACATCTTCCTTGTTTGTTGTTTATTCCGGTAAAAGGAGAGGTCAAAAAGCAACTTCTACCTCTCTCTCTTTTTGGATTAAAAGCATCATCAGATTGGCTTACGAGACTGCCGGACGGCAGCCTCCCGAAAGAATCACAGCTCATTCCACTAGGGCTGTGGCTTCCACATGGGCCTTCAAGAACGAGGCTTCTGTTGATCAGATATGTAGGGCAGCGACTTGGTCTTCACTGCACACTTTTACCAAATTTTACAAGTTTGATACTTTTGCTTCTTCTTAGGCTATTTTTGGGAGAAAGGTTTTGCAAGCCGTGGTGCCTTCCATCTAGGTGACCTGATTTGCTCCCTCCCATCATCCGTGTCCTAAAGCTTTGGTATTGGTTCCCACAAGTAAGGATGACGCCGTGGACCGGACACACCTATGTTGGAGAAAACAGAATTTATGTTTACCTGATAAATTACTTTCTCCAACGGTGTGTCCGGTCCACGGCCCGCCCTGGTTTTTTAATCAGGTCTGATAATTTATTTTCTTTAACTACAGTCACCACGGTTTAATATGGTTTCTCCTATGCAAATATTCCTCCTTAACGTCGGTCGAATGACTGGGGTAGGCGGAGCCTAGGAGGGATCATGTGACCAGCTTTGCTGGGCTCTTTGCCATTTCCTGTTGGGGAAGAGAATATCCCACAAGTAAGGATGACGCCGTGGACCGGACACACCGTTGGAGAAAGTAATTTATCAGGTAAACATAAATTCTGTTTTTTGGGAGAAAGGTTTTGCAAACCGTGGTGCCTTCCATCTAGGTGACCTGATTTGCTCCCTCCCATCATCCGTGTCCTAAAGCTTTGGTATTGGTTCCCACAAGTAAGGATGACGCCGTGGACCGGACACACCTATGTTGGAGAAAACAGAATTTATGTTTACCTGATAAATTACTTTCTCCAACGGTGTGTCCGGTCCACGGCCCGCCCTGGTTTTTTAATCAGGTCTGATGATTTATTTTCTTTAACTACAGTCACCACGGTATCATATGATTTCTCCTATGCAAATATTCCTCCTTTACGTCGGTCGAATGACTGGGGAAGGCGGAGCCTAGGAGGGATCATGTGACCAGCTTTGCTGGGCTCTTTGCCATTTCCTGTTGGGGAGGAGAATATCCCACAAGTAAGGATGACGCCGTGGACCGGACACACCGTTGGAGAAAGTAATTTATCAGGTAAACATAAATTCTGTTTTTGAGAAGCAAGGCATGCAGATGCATGTGTGAGGAGCTCAGATCCACTGAAAAAGCTTATTGAAGGCGTCATTTGGTATCGTATTCCCCTCTGGGCTTGGTTGGGTCTCAGCAAAGCAGATACCAGGGACTGTATAGGGGTTAAATGTAAAAACGGCTCCGGTTCCGTTATTTTAAGAGTTAAAGCTTTCAAATTTGGTGTGCAATACGTTTAAGGCTTTATGACACTGTGGTGAAATTTTGGTGAATTTTGAACATTTCCTTCATACTTTTGCGTATATTCAGTAAAAAAGTGTGTTCAGTTTAAAATTTAAAGAGACAGTAACGGTTTTATTTTAAAACGTTTTTTGTGCTTTGTTATCAAGTTTATGCCTATTAATATGTCTGAACTATCAGATAGACGATGTTCTGTATGTTCGGAAGCCAAGGTTCCTCTCCATTTAAATATATGTGATGAATGTGACAAACAAAGTAGGGACAATGATGCCACTGATAATAATGTTGCCCAAAATGATTCCTTAAGTGAGGGGAATAAGCATGGTACTGCATCATCTCCTTCTATGTCTACACCAGTCTTGCCCACTCAGGAGGTCCCTAGTGAATCTAGTGCGCCAATCCTCCTTACTATGCAACAATTAACGGCTGTAATGGATAATTCTATTAAAAACATTTTAGCCAAAATGCCCACTTATCAGCGAAAGCGCGACTGCTCTGTTTTAGATACTGAAGAGCATGAGGACGCTGATGATAATGGTTCTGACATGCCCTTACACCAGTCTGAAGGGGCTAGGGAGGTTTTGTCTGAGGGAGAAATTTCAGATTCAGGAAAAATTTCTCAACAAGCTGAACCTGACGTTATTACATTTAAATTTAAATTGGAACATCTCCGCGCTCTGCTTAAGGAGGTGTTATCTACTCTGGATGATTGTGACAATTTGGTCATTCCAGAGAAATTATGTAAGATGGACAGGTTCCTAGAGGTCCCGGTGCCCCCCGAAGCTTTTCCTATACCCAAGCGGGTGGCGGACATTGTAAATAAAGAATGGGAAAGGCCCGGCATACCTTTTGTCCATCCCCCTATATTTAAGAAATTATTTCCTATGGTCGACCCCAGGAAGGACTTATGGCAGACAGTCCCCAAGGTCGAGGGGGCGGTTTCTACTCTAAACAAACGCACCACTATCCCTATAGAAGATAGTTGTGCTTTCAAAGATCCTATGGATAAAAAATTAGAGGGTTTGCTTAAAAAGATGTTTGTTCAGCAAGGTTACCTTCTACAACCAATTTCATGCATTGTTCCTGTCACTACAGCAGCGTGTTTCTGGTTCGAGGAACTAGAAAAGTCGCTCAATCAAGCATCCTCTTATGAGGAGGTTATGGACAGAGTTCAAGCACTTAAGTTGGCTAACTCTTTTACCTTAGACGCCACTTTGCAATTAGCTAGATTAGCGGCGAAAAATTCAGGTTTTGCTATTGTGGCGCGCAGAGCGCTTTGGCTGAAGTCTTGGTCAGCGGATGTGTCCTCCAAGAACAGATTGCTTAACATCCCTTTCAAGGGGAAAACGCTGTTTGGCCCTGACTTGAAAGAGATTATTTCAGACATCACTGGGGGAAAGGGCCACGCCCTTCCTCAGGATAGGTCTTTTAAGGCTAAAAATAAATCAAATTTTCGTCCCTTTCGCAGAAACGGACCAGCCTCAAATTCTACATCCTCTAAGCAAGAGGGTAATTCTTCTCAAACCAAGCCAGCCTGGAGACCGATGCAAGGCTGGAACAAAGGTAAGCAGGCCAAGAAGCCCGCTACCGCTACCAAGACAGCATGAGATGCTGGCCCCCGATCCGGGACCGGATCTGGTGGGGGGCAGACTCTCTCTCTTCGCTCAGGCTTGGGCAAGAGATGTTCAGGATCTTTGGGCGCTAGAAATAGTTTCTCAAGGTTATCTCCTGGAATTCAAGGAACTACCCCCAAGGGGAAGGTTCCACAGGTCTCAATTGTCTTCAGACCAAATAAAAAGACAGGCATTCTTACATTGTGTAGAAGACCTGTTAAAAATGGGAGTGATTCATCCTGTTCCATTAGGAGAACAAGGGATGGGGTTTTACTCCAATCTGTTCATAGTTCCCAAAAAAGAGGGAACATTCAGGCCAATTTTGGATCTCAAGATCCTAAACAAATTTCTCAAGGTCCCATCGTTCAAGATGGAAACCATTCGGACAATTCTTCCTACCATCCAGGAAGGTCAATTCATGACCACGGTGGATTTAAAGGATGCATATCTACATATTCCTATCCACAAGGAACATCATTGGTTCCTAAGATTCGCCTTTCTGGACAAGCATTACCAGTTTGTGGCACTTCCATTCGGACTAGCCACTGCTCCAAGAATTTTCACAAAGGTACTAGGGTCCCTTCTAGCGGTGCTAAGGCCAAGGGGCATTGCAGTAGTACCCTACTTGGACGACATACTGATTCAAGCGTCGTCTCTACCACAAGCAAAGGCTCATACGGACATTGTCCTAGCCTTTCTCAGATCTCACGGGTGGAAAGTGAACGTAGAAAAAAGTTCTCTATTCCCGTCAACAAGAGTTCCCTTCTTGGGAACAATAATAGACTCCTTGGAAATGAAGATTTTTCTGACAGAAGCCAGAAAATCAAAACTTCTAAGCTCTTGTCAAGCACTTCATTCTGTTCTTCTTCCTTCCATAGCGCAGTGCATGGAAGTAATAGGTTTGATGGTTGCGGCAATGGACATAGTTCCTTTTGCGCGAATTCATCTAAGACCATTACAACTGTGCATGCTCAGACAGTGGAATGGGGATTATACAGATTTGTCCCCGACGATAAACATTCTGGAACTGAGAGCGATATTCAATGCTCTCAAGGCTTGGCCTCAACTAGCAAAGGCCAAATTCATAAGGTTTCAATCAGACAACATGACGACTGTTGCATATATCAACCATCAGGGGGCAACAAGGAGTTCCCTGGCGATGGAAGAAGTAATTCAATGGGCGGAGCTTCACTCCTGCCACTTGTCTGCAATCCACATCCCAGGAGTGGAAAATTGGGAAGCGGATTTTCTGAGTCGTCAGACATTTCATCCGGGGGAGTGGGAACTCCATCCGGAAATCTTTGCCCAAATATCTCAATTATGGGGCACTCCAGACATGGATCTGATGGCGTCTCGTCAGAACTTCAAGGTTCCTTGCTACGGGTCCAGATCCAGGGATCCCAAGGCGACTCTAGTAGATGCACTAGTAGCGCCCTGGACCTTCAACCTAGCTTATGTGTTCCCACCATTTCCTCTCATTCCCAGGCTGGTAGCCAGGATCAATCAAGAGAGGGCTTCGGTGATCTTGATAGCTCCTGCGTGGCCACGCAGAACTTGGTATGCAGACCTGGTGAATATGTCATCGGCTCCACCATGGAAGCTACCTTTGAGACGGGACCTTCTTGTTCAAGGTCCGTTCGAACATCCGAATCTGGCATCACTCCAACTGACTGCTTGGAGATTGAACGCTTGATTTTATCAAAGCGTGGGTTCTCAGATTCTGTCATTGATACTCTTATTCAGGCTAGAAAGCCTGTAACTAGGAAAATTTACCATAAAGTATGGAAGAAATATATCTGTTGGTGCGAATCGAAAGGATTCCCATGGAACAGGGTAAAAATTCCTAAGATTCTATCCTTTCTACAAGAGGGTTTGGAGAAAGGATTATCTGCAAGTTCTTTGAAGGGACAGATTTCTGCTTTATCTGTTTTACTTCACAAGAAGCTGGCGGCTGTGCCAGATGTTCAGGCTTTTGTTCAGGCTCTGGTTAGAATCAAGCCTGTTTACAAACCTTTGACTCCTCCTTGGAGTCTCAATTTAGTTCTTTCAGTTCTTCAAGGGGTTCCGTTTGAACCCTTACATTCCGTAGATATTAAGTTATTATCTTGGAAAGTTTTGTTTTTGGTTGCAATTTCTTCTGCTAGAAGAGTTTCAGAGTTATCTGCTCTGCAGTGTTCTCCTCCTTATCTGGTGTTCCATGCAGATAAGGTGGTTTTGCGTACTAAACCTGGTTTTCTTCCGAAAGTTGTTTCTAACAAAAATATTAACCAGGAGATAGTTGTGCCTTCTTTGTGTCCGAATCCAGTTTCAAAGAAGGAACGTTTGTTGCACAATTTGGATGTAGTTCGTGCTCTAAAATTCTATTTAGAGGCTACAAAGGATTTCAGACAAACATCTTCCTTGTTTGTTGTTTATTCTGGTAAAAGGAGAGGTCAAAAAGCAACTTCTACCTCTCTCTCTTTTTGGCTTAAAAGCATCATCAGATTGGCTTATGAGACTGCCGGACGGCAGCCTCCTGAAAGAATCACAGCTCATTCCACTAGGGCTGTGGCTTCCACATGGGCCTTCAAGAACGAGGCTTCTGTTGATCAGATATGTAAGGCAGCGACTTGGTCTTCACTGCACACTTTTACCAAATTTTACAAATTTGATACTTTTGCTTCTTCTGAGGCTATTTTTGGGAGAAAGGTTTTGCAAACCGTGGTGCCTTCCATTTAGGTGACCTGATTTGCTCCCTCCCATCATCCGTGTCCTAAAGCTTTGGTATTGGTTCCCACAAGTAAGGATGACGCCGTGGACCGGACACACCTATGTTGGAGAAAACAGAATTTATGTTTACCTGATAAATTACTTTCTCCAACGGTGTGTCCGGTCCACGGCCCGCCCTGGTTTTTTAATCAGGTCTGATGATTTAATTTCTCTATCTACAGTCACCACGGTATCATATGATTTCTCCTATGCAAATATTCCTCCTTTACGTCGGTCGAATGACTGGGGAAGGCGGAGCCTAGGAGGGATCATGTGACCAGCTTTGCTGGGCTCTTTGCCATTTCCTGTTGGGGAAGAGAATATCCCACAAGTAAGGATGACGCCGTGGACCGGACACACCGTTGGAGAAAGTAATTTATCAGGTAAACATAAATTCTGTTTTTTGTTTATTTTTGTATCACAGATATCACTGATAAGCAACTTTTTGACATATTTTTTTTGTTTGGTTTATACTTAAATCTTTGATATAGACTATTTAAAGGTACCCCTTGGGTACGTTAACACTTCCCTAAAGGTGAATATATCACTGTATATTATTTTTTCATATATATTTCACATACCTTTTTTATACAATTATATTTCATACTTTATATAAGATTAAACATATTTTCAACGGATACCTTCAGCTTCTTCTATACTCCTTAAAATTGTCAAGGAAAAATTCATGGAAACTGAATCTGAGAAACAACAATCTTAGTCTGAGGAACCAGATAACTCTTTGGAATATATTAATTTTCCAACCATGATGGTGAAGAAACATCAACAGTTAGATGGTGAGAGAATCTGCCAAATAAAAAGACGAAGTTTGAACCAAAATATAATTCAGAAAAGGAAACACTGCAATACCTGCAGACAAAAGGGTACCCAAGACCCAAGAAAATATTCTGGAAGCTCAACCCAGACCAAACGATAGAGCAACAAACTAAAAAATGCTAGACCAGAAAGGCAAACCTAGGAATTCAAAATACATAGGACAGAAAAAACCTTCCCAGGAAGCTTATCCTGCCCCATGTTCTATCAAACCAGCTAATTCATCAGAGTAGCGAACGGAAGTAACGTTCCGTCAGCTGTCTTATTAAAAACCCATACCACGCATGCGCTCCTCATTGTAGTTGCATTCCAAAGCGACTACGTCACATTCGCTATTCTGATAGAAAACTGGTATAGAAAAAAGGGGAGTGATAGGTATAGGGACAATCACCCTCCCCTCCCGTATAGGTGCAGAGCAGCAGTAACTATTTAAAAAACACTATTATCACTATTTATAAAACAACACCAGCTCTATTTTGCCATCTACAATGATCTTGCCCGTGAAGTTTTAGGAACCGCTTTCCCCTAACACTCGGGGAATAATACGCACACGTTTTCGGATTTAATAGCAAATGCTTCAGTCCCTTTGCTGCTGTTCTCACACTCGCGGCTGTGAGGTGCATATTTTTCCCTGAGTGTTACGGGAAAGCGGTTCTTAAAATTTCACGGGCAAGATCGTTGTAGACAGCAAAATAGAGCTGGTGTTTTTAAAATAGTGATGATAATGTTTTTTTAAATAGTCACTGCTGCTCTGCACCTATACGGGAGGGTGATTTCCCTATACCGGAACGTTTCAGCTGTCACTCCCCTTTTTCCTATACCGGTGTTCTATCAGAAAAGCGAATGTGACTACATTGAGGAGCGCATCCGTGGTATGGGTTTTTAATCAGACAGCTGACGGAACGTCACTTCCGTTCGCTACTCTGATGAATTCGCTGGCCTGATAGAACACCCCCAACAGGAGTCTCTGGAACAAAAGCCACACCTTCATGCAAACTAAAATAAGGGATTAGATTAGTTGTACTGCTCAGACATATTCCAGTTAGAACTTGGCTTCTAGACAGAACCAGATGAACCAGCTTCCGAGAGAATGAATCAGATTTCTGCCCTGTTCTGAGGAAAGTAATAAAAATGATTAGAAGATTAAAATTTACCCCTAGACTTCTAGTCCTGAGCTCCTTTACCTTCCATCACATTAGAAATAATAGAATCCAAACCAGAACCAAATAACATCTTTCCCTGAAACGAGGTAAAAAGTCTAGATTTAGAAACAATATCAGCAGACCAAGACTTACCAAATAAAACCCTAGAAAGTACTGCCAAAGATATGCTTTAGCATAACACTTAATAAAAGCTTAAAGGGACATAAAACAAGTTGGGATAGAGACAAAATAATATAATATGCAATTTTATTGCTTTACCTGCAAATTTATACTGCAGTGCCTCGCCATTAACCCTTTCTTTTTAGTTTCTGAATTGTAAAGCTCTAACTCCCCCCACACAATTCCTTTTATGGCTGTATCTATGTTTATTCTTGTTCTTTTGGTAGAATGCAAAAGTGAATAGGGATTATCTGCTGGAGCATGCCTAGAAGCTGTGAACTCAGTTGAAATAAAATGCTTGTGTCTAAACACTGATAAGGGGGGGGATTGGAGTTAGCTTCTCCAGGCAGTTTATCTGTGTAATTCATTTTGCTTATTTTTGAAAATTATTTTAAAATAGTTGCCAGCAATTTTTAAACAATTTTTTATGCAAACTATTTTAAATTAACTAGCCCTTTTAGGATATGCACAGATCTTAACCTGTTTTCCTTCCATAAGGTAGGGAGAGTCCACAACCTCATTCCTTACTGTTGAGAAATACAACACCTGGCCACCAGGAGGACGCAGACACCCCAGCCAAAGGCTTAAATATCCCTCCCACGTTCCCTATCCCCCAGTCATTCTTTGCCTTTTTTCACTATAGGAGGTGGCAGAGACGTGTTAGAAGATTTGTTTAGTCCTGTAATGGGTATGTTCCCTTCAAGAAAGGACTGGAGTTATAAGTAATCATGTCTGGAAATTCAGGGAAAGTTTTCTCTTGTTAAGTGTGTTCAGTCCACGGGTCATCCATTACTTATGGGATATATTCTCCTTCCCAACAGGAAGTTGCAAGAGGATCACCCAAGCAGAGCTGCTATATAGCTCCTCCCCTCACATGTCATACCCAGTCATTCTCTTGCAACCCTGAACAAAGAAGGAGGTCGCGAGAGGAGCTGGAGTTTTTACTTAACTATTCTTCAATCAAAAGTTTGTTATTTTAAATGGCACCGGAGTGTGCTGTTTTTCTATCTCAGGCAGTATTTGGAAGAAGAAACTGCCTGCGTTTTTTATCTATGATCTTAGCAGGCGTAACTAAGATCCACTGGCTGTTCTCGACATTCTGAGGAGTGGGGTAACTTCAGACTGGGAATAGCATGCGGGGTCCTCCGCAAATGAGGTATGTGCAGTACTTTATTTTCTGGGAATGGAATTGACTAAGAAAATACTGCTGTTACCGTATGATGTAAGTACAGCCTTAAATGCAGTAGTAGCAACTGGTATCAGGCTGATAAATGTATGCGCAGTCGAGTTATATTCTAGGGACTTGAATTTGACTGAGAAAATACTGTTAACACTGAAATAATACTTAAGCCTTCTCTGCAGTGGTAGCGACTGGTAGCTGGCTTAGTGATAGCTTTGCATGACATTGAAAAATGTTGTTTTTTAATAAAACGTTTACTGGCATGTTATTCGTTTTTTGTGAGGTACTTTAGTGATAAATCGCTTTTGGCATGATTTTTTCCACATGGCTAACATATTTTTCTGCATGGAAACCGTTATATCAGGGCTCCCACTGTTGTGATTGAAGTGGGAGGGCCCTTGTTTTAGCGCCTTGTTGCGCAGTTAAAATTATTGCACAGTCTTTCTGCTTCTTCCTCCTTGATCCAGGACGTCTCTAGAGAGCTCAGGGGTCTGCAAATTTCATTTCTGAGGGAGGTAATCAGTCACAGCAGATCTGTGACAGTGTGCTGACTGTGATTAAAAGCGTTAAATCTTAATTGATATCTGTTTTATCCGTTTTGGGTATCGAGGGGTTAATCATCCTTTTGCTAATGGGTGCAATCCTCTGCTAATAGTACACTTCTTGTTAAGAATTGTTTAATTATATCTGTATTTTTGAAGCGCTGCAGCGTTTTTTATATTGCTTGTAAAACTTATTGAAAGTGATTTCCAAGCTTGTTATTTTCATTGCTAAGTCTGTTTTAAACATGTCTGATTCAGAGGAAACTGTTTGTTCATCATGTTCAAAAGCCAATGTGGAGCCCAATAGAACGATGTGTACCAATTGTATTGATATTGCTTTGAATAAAAGTCAATCTGTACCGATAAAGAAGCTATCACCAGACAACGAGGGGGAAGTTATGCCGCCTAACTCTCCTCACGTGTCAGTACCTGCGTCTCCCGCTCGGGAGATGCGTAGGATTGAGACACCTAGTACATCTAGGCCCTTACAAATCACTTTACATGATATGGCTAATGTTATGAAAGAAGTATTATATAATATGCCCGAATTAAGGGGCAAACGCGATAGCTCTGGGTTAAGGACAGAGCGCACTGATGACACGAGAGCCATGTCTGATACTGCGTCACAACTTGCAGAACATGAGGACGGTGAGCTTCATTCTGTCGGTGACGGTTCTGATTCGGGGAGACCGGATTCAGAAATTTCAAATTTTAAATTTAAGCTTGAGAACCTCCGTGTGTTACTAGGGGAGGTATTAGCGGCTCTGAATGATTGCGACACTGTGGCAATTCCAGAGAAATTGTGTAGGTTGGATAGATACTATGCGGTACCCGTGTGTACTGACGTTTTTCCTATACCAAAAAGACTTACAGAAATTATCAGTAAGGAGTGGGATAGACCCGGTGTGCCTTTTTCCCCTCCCCCGATATTTAGAAAAATGTTCCCTATAGACGCCACCACACGAGACTTATGGCAGACGGTCCCTAAGGTGGAGGGAGCAGTTTCTACCTTAGCCAAGTGTACCACTATCCCGGTGGAGGATAGCTGTGCTTTCTCAGATCCAATGGATAAAAAATTAGAGGGTTATCTTAAGAAAATGTTTGTTCAACAGGGTTTTATATTGCAGCCTCTTGCATGCATTGCGCCTGTCACGGCTGCAGCGGCATTCTGGTTTGAGTCTCTGGAAGAGGCGATTCGCACAGAGCCGTTGGATGAGGCCTTGAGCAAAGTTAGAACCCTTAAGCAAGCTAATGCGTTTGTTTCAGATGCCGTAGTACATCTAACCAAACTTACGGCTAAAAATTCCGGATTCGCCATACAGGCGCGCAGAGCGCTCTGGCTTAAATCCTGGTCAGCGGATGTAACTTCCAAGTCTAAACTACTTAACATTCCTTTCAAAGGGCAGACCTTATTCGGGCCCGGCTTGAAGGAAATTATTGCTGACATTACGGGAGGTAAGGGCCACGCCCTTCCTCAGGACAGGGCCAAACCAAAGGCCAAACAGTCTAATTTTCGTGCCTTTCGTAACTTCAAGGCAGGAGCAGCGTCGACTTCCTCCGCTCCAAAACAGGAAGGAACTACTGCTCGTTACAGACAAGGTTGGAAAGGCAACCAGTCATGGAACAAGGGCAAGCAGGCCAGAAAGCCTACTCCCGCCCCTAAGACAGCATGAAGTCAGGGCCCCCTATCCAGAGACGGATTTAGTGGGGGGCAGACTTTCTCTCTTTGCCCAGGCTTGGGCAAGAGATGTGCAGGATCCCTGGACGTTAAAGATTATATCTCAGGGATACCTTCTGGATTTCAAATCCTCTCCTCCACAAGGGGGGTTCCATCTTTCGAGGTTATCGACAAACCTAGTAAAGAGAGAGGCATTTCTACAATGTGTACAAGACCTCTTAATCATGGGGGTGATCCACTCAGTTCCGCGATCGGAACAGGGACAAGGATTTTACTCAAATCTATTTGTGGTTCCCAAAAAAGAGGGAATCTTCAGACCAATCTTGGACTTAAAGATCTTAAACAAATTCCTAAGGGTACCATCGTTCAAGATGGAAACCATTCGAACCATCCTACCCATGATCCAAGAGGGTCAATATATGACCACGGTGGACTTAAAGGATGCTTACCTTCATATACCGATTCACAAAGATCATTATCGGTACCTGAGGTTTGCCTTTCTAGACAGGCATTACCAGTTTGTGGCTCTTCCCTTCGGGTTAGCCACGGCCCCGATAATTTTTACGAAGGTTCTGGGCTCACTTCTGGCGGTACTAAGACCACGAGGCATAGCGGTGGCTCCGTACCTAGACGACATTCTGATACAAGCGTCAAGTTTTCAGAATGCAAAGTCTCATACAGAGATAGTTCTAGCATTTCTGAGGTCGCATGGGTGGAAAGTGAACGTGGAAAAGAGTTCTCTGTTACCACTCACACGGGTTCCTTTTCTAGGGACTCTTATAGATTCTGTAGAGATGAAGATTTACCTGACAGAGTCCAGGTTATCAAAGATTCTCAATGCTTGCCGTGTTCTTCATTCCATTCCAAGCCCATCGGTAGCTCAGTGCATGGAGGTAATCGGCTTAATGGTAGCGGCAATGGACATAGTGCCATTTGCGCTCCTGCATCTCAGACCGCTGCAACTATGCATGCTCAGTCAATGGAACGGGGATTACTCAGATCTGTCCCCTTTGCTAAATCTGGACCAGGAGACCAGAGATTCGCTTCTCTGGTGGTTGTCACCGGTTCATCTGTCCAAAGGAATGACCTTTCGCAGGCCAGATTGGACGATTGTAACAACGGATGCCAGCCTTCTAGGCTGGGGAGCAGTCTGGAATTCCCTGAAGGCTCAGGGATCGTGGACTCAGGAGGAGAAACTCCTCCCAATAAACATTCTAGAATTAAGAGCAATATTCAATGCTCTTCTGGCTTGGCCTCAGTTAGCAAAGCTGAGGTTCATCAGATTTCAGTCGGACAATATCACGACTGTGGCTTACATCAATCATCAAGGGGGAACCAGGAGTTCCCTAGCAATGTTGGAAGTCTCGAAGATAATTCGCTGGGCAGAGTCTCACTCTTGCCACCTGTCAGCGATTCACATCCCAGGCGTAGAGAACTGGGAGGCGGATTTCCTAAGTCGCCAGACTTTTCATCCGGGAGAGTGGGAACTTCACCAGGAGGTATTTGCTCAACTGATTCGTTGTTGGGGCAAACCGGATCTGGATCTCATGGCATCTCGCCAGAACGCAAAGCTTCCTTGTTACGGATCCAGGTCCAGGGACTCGGGAGCGGTGCTGGTAGATGCATTAGCAGCCCCTTGGGTTTTCAACATAGCTTATGTGTTTCCACCATTTCCTTTGCTACCTCGGCTGATTGCCAGGATCAAACAGGAGAGGGCATCGGTAATTCTGACCTGGTATGCAGACCTAGTGGACATGTCCTGTCCACCATGGTCTCTTCCTCTGAGGCAGGACCTTCTAATTCAGGGTCCTTTCAACCATCCAAACCTAATTTCTCTGAGGCTGACTGCCTGGAAATTGAACGCTTGATTCTATCAAAGCGTGGGTTTTCGGATTCGGTTATTGATACATTAATACAGGCTCGGAAACCTGTGACAAGAAAAATTTACCATAAGATATGGCGTAAATATTTATATTGGTGCGAATCCAGGAGTTACTCATGGAGTAAGGTTAGGATTCCTAGGATATTAGCTTTTCTACAACAGGGTTTAGAAAAGGGTTTATCCGCTAGTTCGCTAAAGGGACAGATTTCAGCTCTGTCTATTCTTTTACACAAACGTCTGGCAGAGCATCCAGACGTCCAGGCCTTTTGTCAGGCTTTGGCTAGAATTAAACCTGTGTTTAAAGCTGTTGCTCCTCCGTGGAGCTTAAACTTGGTTCTTAAAGTTCTTCAGGGTGTTCCGTTTGAACCCCTTCATTCCATTGATATTAAGCTTTTATCTTGGAAAGTTTTGTTTTTGATGGCTATTTCCTCGGCTCGAAGAGTATCTGAGTTATCTGCCTTACATTGTGATTCTCCTTATCTGATCTTTCATTCAGACAAGGTAGTTCTGCGTACTAAACCTGGGTTTTTACCTAAGGTTGTTTCTAACAGGAATATCAATCAAGAGATTGTTGTTCCATCGTTATGTCCTAATTTTTCTTCAAAGAAGGAACGTCTTTTGCATAATCTAGACGTGGTCCGTGCTCTGAAGTTCTACTTACAGGCAACTAAAGATTTTAGACAAACTTCTTCTCTGTTTGTCGTTTACTCTGGACAGAGGAGAGGTCAAAAGGCTTCGGCTACCTCTCTCTCTTTTTGGCTTCGTAGCATAATACGCTTAGCCTATGAGACTGCTGGACAGCAGCCTCCTGAAAGAATTACAGCTCATTCCACTAGAGCTGTGGCTTCCACCTGGGCCTTTAAGAATGAGGCTTCTGTTGAACAGATTTGCAAGGCTGCAACTTGGTCTTCACTTCATACTTTTTCCAAATTTTACAAATTTGACACTTTCGCTTCTTCGGAGGCTGGTTTTGGGAGAAAGGTTCTACAGGCAGTGGTTCCTTCTGTTTAATGTTCCTGCCTTGTCCCTCCCATCATCCGTGTACTTAGCTTTGGTATTGGTATCCCATAAGTAATGGATGACCCGTGGACTGAACACACTTAACAAGAGAAAACATAATTTATGCTTACCTGATAAATTTATTTCTCTTGTAGTGTGTTCAGTCCACGGCCCGCCCTGTCTTTTTTTGAGGCAGGTTCTAAATTTTAAAATTATAACTCCAGTCACCACTGCACCTTATAGTTTCTCCTTTCTCGTCTTGTTTCGGTCGAATGACTGGATATGACATGTGAGGGGAGGAGCTATATAGCAGCTCTGCTTGGGTGATCCTCTTGCAACTTCCTGTTGGGAAGGAGAATATATCCCATAAGTAATGGATGACCCGTGGACTGAACACACTACAAGAGAAATAAATTTATCAGGTAAGCATAAATTATGTTTTTCTGCGAACCCATCCAGACTGTCACCTAACAGCTCCTGAGCAATCAGTGTTGACGAGTTTCACTGCTTGCTGTTACACACTCAGGTCCATGTCAGAAGCGTTGCTGCAAGACTGTCACACTTGAGAGGCTGTGCCTGTTCCACAGCATGGATCCTTTAGGGTAAGACCGTTTTATATTTTTCTATACAGGGTCACAGTGTGGCTCCTTTATGCCTCAATAGGATCAGGGGTTAATATCTCCTTCAGGGAGATTATTTGAACAGCTAGGGGTTATTTAAGACTGCTTTAATGTGAGAGTTTTTTGGGCTCATAGACTGTGCTTTTGGCTTGGAACAAACAAGTTTCACTTTAGTTTTTGAGTGTTGCGCAGCTCATAATAGTTTAGCACCTTTTTCATAGCATGGGAAGTCCTGTCCTACGCTCCACGTGACCGGGTGTGGTCTTTTCATTTCATACTATCCTGCATCGGACATCACTCCTAAGGAGATCGTTTTCATTATTAGCTGTCTGGGTCTAGGAGGTGGTGAGTGCCCCAGCCATTGTGATTATAAAGGTGCTGTTTTTTGAATAAAAGAGTTTCTTTTTGTCTGTCCTTCTGTGAATATATCTTAACTATGGAGGACTCTGATACTACATTAGGTTCCGCTCCTTCTGTACTGATTAATAATTTCTGTTTATATTGTGAGGAGAATTCGTAGAGATGTGTCCAGCGCGTGTAACCCAAAAGGAGAACAGTCACAAGCAACTGCCAAGCTTGTAAATACCAATAACGCACAGCAAACAGAGAGTCCTCCTTATAATCTTGAATTTTATTATTTCATAACAGGAGCAGACAAAACCACAACGTTTTGGGCCAATGCCCCTTAATCATGTCATATCACATGATTAAGGGGCATTGGCCCCGAAACGTTGTGGTTTTGTCTGCTCCTGTTATGAAATAATAAAATTGAAGATTATAAGGAGGACTCTCTGTTTGCTGTGCATATATTGTGAGGAGGCCGTGGTTTGCCCGTCTGCTCAATTTTGTTCCATTTGCCTAAGCACTGTTCTAAAGTCTAAGAAGGGAGACAAGCCTGCTAATACTCATAGCGCTATTAGCCCCTCTGAGCCGTCTACCTCTCAGGAATCTGGGTCCCGAGAGATTACTACCCTTTCTACACTACCCACTACCCAGTTCCCCGCGGCTCAACTAATCCTCCATCTGGAGGGGCTTTTTTCCGGCTGTCTTTACCACGCAGTTACAATCTGCAGTGTCTGCGGCCCTGAGTGCCTTACCTCGCTCTAGCAAACATAAGAGAAAGGATAAACATAGTTGTCCTGACCTAGAGTCATCTAAATATTTGTTGTATTTAGCTGCTATGTCCCAGCTATCTGAGGATGAGTTAACCTCTGTAGCTTAAGAGGGTGAACTTTCTGAGTCGGAGACTTCAGTTTCTTAACTTCCTTCAGCGGAGGAACCCTCCTTTAGATTTAAAATTGAGCATCTGCGTTTTTTATTAAAGGAGGTTCTGTCTACGCTAGAGGTTCCAGAGGCTACACTCCCTGAGGAACCTAAGATCCCTAAATTAGACAGGGTTTATGAAGACAGGAAGGTCCCTCTGACTTTTCCTGTGCCAGTTAAGATTGTGAAAATTATTTGTAACGAATGGGAAAGAATAGGAACTTCTTTTTCCCCTTCGTCTACTTTAAAAAAATTAGTACCTGACTCTCAATTAGATTTGTGGGACTCCATCCCTAAGGTGAATGGTGCTATTTCTACGCTGGCTATGCATACTACTATCCCTCTAAAGGATAGTTCTTCTTTTAGAGAGCCTATGGATAAGAAAATGGAAACCTTTCTGAGGAAGATGTTTCAACATACAAGGTTTTTATTTAAACCGGCGGCAGCTGTAGCAGCTACCTACTGGTGCAACACTCTGTTGGAACTCATTGAGGTGGAGACTCCCCTCGAGGATATTCAGGAGAGAATTAAGGCTCTGAAAATTGCTAACTCCTTCATCTGTGACGCGAATATGCATATTATTCGCCTAAATGCAAAGGCTTCTGGCTTTGCGGTCCTAGCCCGCCAGGTTCTCTGGTTGAAGTCTTGGTCTGCGGATATGACTTCTAAATCCAGACTCCTTTCTCTTCCTTTCAAGATTCGGTCCAGGGCTGGACTCCATTATTTCTACGGTTACCGGAGGAAAAGGTGCCTTCCTACCGCAGGATAAGAAAAATAGGCTTAAGGGACAGCAATTGTCTAATTTTCGTTGTGACGAATCACGACAGCAATACTCATCCAAGTCTGAGCAGTCCAAGAGTACTTGGAAGCCGGCTGAGTCCTGGAATAAGTCCAAACAGCCTAAGAAGCCCGCCGAGATAGGCATGAAGGGTCGGCCCCCGATCCGGGATCGGATCAAGTACGGGGCAGACTGTCTCTTTTTTCAGACACTTAGTTCCAGGATGTACAGGATCCTTGGGCCCTGGAGGTTGTATCCCAAGGATACAGGATTGGATTCAAGTCTCATCCACCCAGGGGCAGATTCCTTCTCTCCAGTCTGTCTACAAGACCAGAAAAGAGGGCTGCTTTCTTAGGTTGCGTACTCCTCTCTAGGAGTAATTGTCCCGGTACCTACAGCAGAAAGAGGTTTGGGGTTTTATTCAAACCTTTTCGTGGTTCCAAAGAAGGAGGAAACTTTTCATCCAATTCTGGACCTAAAGTGCCTAAAAAAGTTTCTGAGTGTTCCCTCTTTCAAGATGGAGATTATACGTTTAATCCTTCCTCTGGTTCAGGAAGGGCAGTTTATGACCACCATAGACCTGAAGGATGCATACCTTCACGTTCCTATACACAGGGAACATTTTCAGTTCCTCAGGTTTGCCTTTCTGGACCAGCACTTCCAGTTCATAGCTCTTCCGTTTGGCCTAGTTACTGCTTCAAGGATATTTACGAAGGTTCTGGGGGCTCTTCTAGACGTTGCCAGAACACAAGGTATTGCAGTAGCGCTTTACCTGGACGATATCTTGGTGCAGGCACCATCTTTTCATCTAGCGGAAGAACATTCGGAGTCCCTTCTCAATCTTCTTCGATCACATGGATGGAAGATAAACTTCTCTTACTCCAAGTACAAGGGTGAATTTCCTGGGGACAATAATAGACTCCATATCCATGAGAATATTCCTCACAGATCAGAGACATTGCAAGCTAACTACTGCATGTCTTGCCCTCCAGGCCTCCTTCAGACCCTCAGTGGCTCAGTGTATGGAGGTGATTGGACTCATGCTGTCCTGTATGGACATAATTCGTTTTGTCAGATTCCATCTGAGACCCTTACAACTATGCATGCTGAGTCAATGGAACGGCGACCATTCAGATCTGTCTCAACAGATTGTGCTGGACAACCTGTCGAGACTCGCTCTCTTGGTGTCTCTGTCCAGATCATCTGTCCCAAGGCACGTGCTTCTTGAGACTGTCCTGGGAGATTGTGACTATGGACGCAAGCCTTTCCGGCTGGGGAGCCAAGAAGGCACAAGGAATGTGGACTCAGGAGGAGTCCTCCCTTCCGATCAATATATTGGAACTCTGGGTAATCTTCAATGCTTTGAAGGCTTGGCCTCTTCTGGGTTTCGTCCGAGTTTATCAGATTCCAATCAGACAATATAACCTTGGTTGCCTACATCAACCATCAGGGGGAATGAGAAGTTCCTTGGCGATGAGAGAAGTATCTCAGATACTAGAGTGGGTGGAGCCTCACAGATGTACGCTGTCAGCAATCCACATTCCAGGTGTGGACAACTGGAAAGTGGACTTCCCCAGCAGGCAATCCTTTCACCCAGGCGAATGGTTTCTCCACCCAAGGTGTTTGCAGAGAAATGCAGTAAGTGGGGGACACCGAAGATAGATATCATGGCATCCTGCCTCACTACCAAGGTACCCAGGTACAGGTCGAAGAATCCTCAGGCGGAATTGATAGATGCCCTATTAGTACCATGGAGGTTCAGACTCATATAGTTTTCCTCCCTTACCGCTTTTCCCTCGTGTGGTGGCTTGCATCAAGTAGGAGCAAGCAGCAGTGATTCTGATTGCTCCATTGTGGCCCCGAAGGATGTGGTTTTCGGATCTGGTGGGGATGTCCTCATCTCCTCAGTGGAGGTTACCTTATTGCAGAGATCTGCTGATACAGGGCCACTTTGTTCATCAAAATCTAGATTCTCTGAGGCTGACTGCGTGGAGATTGAACGCTTAGTCTTAGCGAAGAGAGGGTTCTCTGAGAGTGTTATCAACACTCTGGTTCAAGCTCGTAAGCCAGTTACTCGTCGTATCTACCATCAAGTGTGGAGGACTTACTTGTACTGGTGTGAAGAGCGTGGCTTTTTCTGGCATAAGGTTAAGGTTGCCAGAATTTTATCTTTTCTCCAGGATGGACATGAAAAGGGTCTATCTGCTAGTTCCCTGAAGGGACATATATTGGCTCTGTCAGTGTTACTGCACAAGAGATTGCCTTAGCTTCCAGATGTGCAGTCCTTTGTTAAGGCTCTGACTAGGATCAGACCTGTGTTTAGATCTGGGGCTCTGCCTTGGAGCCTTAATCTTGTCCTTAGTGTTTTGCAGCAGGCTCCATTTGAGCCTATGCATACTGTTGACATTAAATTGTTATCTTGGAAGGTTCTTTTTTTTGCTGACTATTGCCTCTGCGCGCAGAGTTTCTGAGATTTCTGCTTTACAGTGTGACTCCCCTTATCTTGTTTTCCATGCTGATAAGGCGGTTTTACATATTAAATTAGGGTTCCTCCCTAAGGTGGTGTCGGACTGTAACATTAATCAAGAAATTATTGTTCCTTCCTTGTGTCCTAATCCTTCTTTAGAGAAGGAACGCTTGCTTCACAATCTGGATTTGGTTCGTGCCTTGAAGTTCTATCTTCAGGCTACTAAGGAATTCAGACCTCTTTGTCATCTATACGGGGAAACGTAAGGGGCAGATGGCTACTACGACTTCCCTATCTTTCTGGTTGAGGAGTGTCATCCACTTAGCTTATGAGACAGTGGGGCGACAGCCTCCTGAGAGGATAACGGCTCATTCCACTAGAGCAGTGGCTTCCTCCTGGGCTTTTAAGAACAAAGCCTCTATGGATCAGATTTGTAAGGCGGCTACCTGGTCCTCCCTACACACTTTTTCTAAATTTTACAAGTTTTATGTGTTTGCTTCGGCTGAAGCAGCTTTCGGGAGAAAAGTTTTGCAGGCTATGGTGCCCTCAGAATAGGGTCCGCCTCTTTTTTTTGTTCCCTCTCGTTATTCATTCAGTGTCCTCTGGAGCTTGGGTATAGTTTTCCCAACAGTAAGAAATTAAGTTGTGGACTCTCCCTGCCTTATGGAAGGAAAACATAATTTATGCTTACCAGATAAATTCCTTTCCTTCCTGGCAGGGAGAGTCCACGACCCAGGCCGTAATTTATTTTTTGATGGGTGGCTCCCTTTTTATATTATTTCTTCTGGCACCTTTATACCCTGATGTTTCTCCTACTTTTCCTTGTTCCCTCAGCAGAATGTCTGGGGTATAGGGGAAGTGGGAGGGATATTTAAGCCTTTTGCTGGGGTGTCCTTGCCTCCTCTTGGTGGCCAGGTGTTGTATTTCCTTACAGTAAGGAATGACGTCATGGACTCTCCCTGCCAGGAAGGAAAGAAATGTATCTGGTAAGCATGAATTATGTTTTATGGTACTTTAAGCACATTTGCCAAAAAAGTTTTAAAAAATCTTCACTAGCAGAATCGTTAGAAAACTGCCTAAATAAATTATTAAACCAAAAGAAAGAAGCAGCAGCCATATCAGTAGTAGATGCTACTAATCTTAAAAGATAACCTGCTTAAAAAACCCTCCTTTGGAAGGATTCTAGCTCCCAAAGGAAAAAGAGATTTCTCCAACATAGGTGTGTCCGGTCCACGGCGTCATCCTTACTTGTGGGATATTCTCTTCCCCAACAGGAAATGGCAAAGAGCCCAGCAAAGCTGGTCACATGATCCCTCCTAGGCTCCGCCTACCCCAGTCATTCTCTTTGCCGTTGCACAGGCAACATCTCCACGGAGATGGCTAAGAGTTTTTTGGTGTTTAAATGTAGTTTTTATCCTTCAATCAAGTGTTTGTTATTTTAAAATAGTGCTGGTATGTACTATTTACTCTGAAACAGAAAAGAGATGAAGATTTCTGTTTGTAAGAGGAAGATGATTTTAGCAAACGTTACTAAAATCGATTGCCGTTTCCACACAGGACTGTTGAGATGAAGTAACTTCAGTTGGGGGAAGCAGTTGGCAGACTTTTCTGCCTGAGGTATGACTGGCCACATTTCTAACAAGACTTTGTAATGCTGGAAGGCTGTCATTTCCCCTATGGGGACCGGTAAGCCATTTTCTTAGATTAAGTAAAAGAATAAAGGGCTTTATAAGGGCTTAAAAAACTGGTAGACATTTTTCTGGGCTAAAACGATTACTTTGCTAAGCATATTGGGCAGATTATAACTCTTAATAGTTATTATAATCTTGGGGATTGTTGTTAAAAAAACGTCAGGCACTGTATGGACACCTTTTTCAGATGGGGGCCTTTTCTAGTCATAGGCAGAGCCTCATTTTCGCGCCACTAATGCGCAGTTGTTTTTGGAAAGCAAGGCATGCAGATGCATGTGTGAGGAGCTAAGAACCACTTAAAAAGCTTATAGAAGGCGTCATTTGGTATCGTATTCCCCTCTGGGCTTGGTTGGGTCTCGGCAAAGCAGATACCTGGGACTGTATAGGGGTTAAATGTATAAACGGCTCCGGTTCCGTTATTTTAAGGGTTAAAGCTTTCAAATTTGGTGTGCAATACTTTCAAGGCTTTAAGACACTGTGGTGAAATTTTGGTGAATTTTGAACAATTCCTTCATGCTTTTTCGCATATTCAGTAATAAAGTGTGTTCTGTTTAAAATTTAAAGTGACAGTAACGGTTTTATTTTAAAACGTTTTTTGTGCTTTGTTGACAAGTTTAAGCCTGTTTAACATGTCTGAACCATCAGATAAGCGATGTTCTATATGTATGAAAGCCAAGGTTTCTCCCCATTTATATATATGTGATAATTGTGACATAGAGTCCAAACAAAGTAGGGACAATGATGCCACAGATAATAATATTGCCCAAGATGATTCCTCAAATGAGGGGAGTAAGCATGGTACTGCATCATCCCCTTCTGTGTCTACACCAGTTTTGCCCACACAAGAGGCCCCTAGTACATCTAGTGCGCCAATACTTATTACCATGCAACAATTAACGGCTGTTATGGATAATTCTATTGCAAACATTTTATCTAAAATGCCTACTTATCAGAGAAAGCGCGATTGCTCTGTTTTAAACACTGAAGAGCAAGAGGACGCTGATGATAACGGTTCTGACATACCCTCACACCAATCTGAAGGGGCCAGGAGGGAGGTTTTGTCTGAGGGAGAAATTTCAGATTCAGGAAAAATTTCTCAACAAGCTGAACCTGATGTTGTAACATTTAAATTTAAATTAGAACATCTCCGCGCACTGCTTAAGGAGGTATTATCTACTCTGGATGATTGTGACAATTTGGTCATTCCAGAGAAATTATGTAAGATGGACAAGTTCCTAGAGGTTCCGGTGCCCCCCGATGCTTTTCCTATACCCAAGCGGGTGGCGGACATAGTAAATAAGGAGTGGGAAAGGCCCGGCATACCTTTTGTTCCTCCCCCTATATTTAAGAAATTATTTCCTATAGTCGACCCCAGAAAGGACTTATGGCAGACAGTCCCCAAGGTCGAGGGGGCGGTCTCTACTCTAAACAAACGCACTACTATTCCCATAGAAGATAGTTGTGCTTTCAAAGATCCTATGGATAAAAAATTAGAGGGTTTGCTTAAAAAGATGTTTGTTCAGCAAGGTTACCTTCTACAACCAATTTCATGCATTGTTCCTGTCACTACGGCAGCGTGTTTCTGGTTCGAAGAACTAGAAAAGTCGCTCAATAAAGAATCTTCGTATGAGGAGGTTATGGACAGAGTTCAAGCACTTAAATTGGCTAACTCTTTTATTTTAGATGCCGCTTTGCAATTAGCTAGATTAGCGGCGAAAAATTCAGGGTTTGCTATCGTGGCGCGCAGAGCGCTTTGGCTAAAGTCTTGGTCAGCGGATGTGTCTTCCAAGACAAAATTGCTTAACATCCCTTTCAAGGGTAAAACACTGTTTGGTCCCGACTTGAAAGAGATTATTTCAGACATCACCGGGGGAAAGGGCCACGCCCTTCCTCAGGATAGGTCTTTTAAGGCTAAAAATAAGCCTAATTTTCGTCCCTTTCGTAGAAACGGACCAGCCTCTAATTCTACATCCTCTAAGCAAGAGGGTAATACTTCTCAACCCAAACCAGCCTGGAGACCGATGCAAGGCTGGAACAAGGGTAAGCAGGCCAAGAAGCCTGCCACTGCTACCAAAACAGCATGAAGGGATGGCCCCCGATCCGGGACCGGATCTGGTGGGGGGCAGACTTTCTCTCTTTGCTCAGGCCTGGGCAAGAGATGTTCAGGATCCTTGGGCACTAGAAATAGTTTCTCAGGGTTATCTCCTGGAATTCAAGGAACTACCCCCAAGGGGAAGGTTCCACAGGTCTCAATTATCTTCAAACCAAATAAAAAGACAGGCATTTTTACATTGTGTAGAAGACCTGTTAAAGATGGGAGTAATTCATCCAGTTCCAATAGGAGAACAAGGGATGGGGTTTTACTCCAACCTGTTCATAGTTCCCAAAAAAGAGGGAACATTCAGACCAATTTTAGATCTCAAGATCCTAAACAAATTTCTCAGGGTTCCATCGTTCAAAATGGAAACCATTCGAACGATCCTTCCTACCATCCAGGAAGGTCAATTTATGACCACGGTGGATTTAAAGGATGCGTACCTACATATTCCTATCCACAAGGAACATCATCAGTTCCTAAGGTTCGCTTTTCTGGACAAGCATTACCAGTTTGTGGCACTTCCATTCGGATTAGCCACTGCTCCGAGAATTTTCACAAAGGTACTAGGGTCCCTTCTAGCGGTTCTAAGACCAAGGGGCATCGCAGTAGTACCGTACTTGGACGACATCCTGATTCAAGCGTCGTCCCTGTCAAAAGCAAAGGCTCATACGGACATCGTCCTAGCCTTTCTCAGATCTCACGGATGGAAAGTGAACATAGAAAAAAGTTCTCTGTCCCCGTCAACAAGAGTTCCCTTCTTGGGAACAATAATAGACTCCTTAGAAATGAGGATTTTTCTGACAGAGGTCAGAAAATCAAAACTTCTAAGCTCTTGTCAAGTACTTCATTCTGTTCTTCGTCCTTCCATAGCGCAGTGCATGGAAGTAATAGGATTGATGGTTGCAGCAATGGACATAGTTCCTTTTGCACGAATTCATCTAAGACCATTACAACTGTGCATGCTCAGACAGTGGAATGGGGATTATACAGACTTGTCTCCGACGATTCAAGTAGATCAAAGGACCAGAGATTCACTCCGTTGGTGGCTGATCCTGGACAACCTGTCACAGGGAATGAGCTTCCGCAGACCAGAGTGGGTCATTGTCACGACCGACGCCAGTCTGGTGGGCTGGGGCGCGGTCTGGGAACCCCTGAAAGCTCAGGGTCTATGGTCTCGGGAAGAATCTCTTCTCCCGATAAACATTCTGGAACTGAGAGCGATATTCAATGCTCTCAAAGCTTGGCCTCATCTAGCAAAGGCCAAATTCATAAGGTTTCAATCAGACAACATGACGACAGTTGCATATATCAACCATCAGGGGGGAACAAGGAGTTCCCTGGCGATGGAGGAAGTGACCAAGATAATTCAATGGGCGGAGGATCACTCCTGCCACTTGTCTGCAATCCACATCCCAGGAGTGGAAAATTGGGAAGCGGATTTTCTGAGTCGTCAGACATTCCATCCGGGGGAGTGGGAACTCCATCCGGAAATCTTTGCCCAAATAACTCGATTATGGGGCATTCTAGACATGGATCTGATGGTGTCTCGTCAGAACTTCAAGGTTCCTTGTTACGGGTCCAGATCCAGGGATCCCAAGGCGACTCTAGTAGATGCACTAGTAGCACCTTGGACCTTCAACCTAGCTTATGTATTCCCACCGTTTCCTCTCATTCCCAGGCTGGTAGCCAGGATCAATCAGGAGAGGGCTTCGGTGATCTTGATAGCTCCTGCGTGGCCACGCAGGACTTGGTATGCAGACCTGGTGAATATGTCATCGGCTCCACCATGGAAGCTACCTTTGAGACAGGACCTTCTTGTTCAAGGTCCATTCGTACATCCGAATCTGGTTTCCCTCCAACTGACTGCTTGGAGATTGAACGCTTGATTTTATCAAAGCGTGGGTTTTCAGATTCTGTAATAGATACTCTGATTCAGGCTAGAAAGCCTGTAACTAGAAAAATTTACCATAAGATATGGAAAAAATATATCTGTTGGTGTGACTCTATAGGATTCCCATGGAACAAGATAAAAATTCCTAAGATTCTATCCTTTCTACAAGAAGGTTTGGAGAAAGGATTATCTGCAAGTTCTCTGAAGGGACAGATCTCTGCTTTATCTGTTTTACTTCACAAAAGGCTGGCAGCTGTGCCAGACGTTCAAGTGTTTGTTCAGGCTCTGGTTAGAATCAAGCCTGTTTACAGACCTTTGACTCCTCCCTGGAGTCTTAATCTAGTTCTTTCAGTTCTTCAAGGGGTTCCGTTTGAACCCTTACATTCCGTAGATATTAAGTTATTATCTTGGAAAGTTTTGTTTTTGGTTGCTATTTCTTCTGCTAGAAGAGTTTCTGAGTTATCTGCTCTGCAGTGTTCTCCGCCCTATCTGGTGTTCCATGCAGATAAGGTGGTTTTGCGTACTAAGCCTGGTTTTCTTCCGAAAGTGGTTTCCAACAAAAATATTAACCAGGAGATAGTTGTACCTTCTTTGTGTCCGAATCCAGTTTCAAAGAAGGAACGTTTGTTACACAATTTGGACGTAGTCCGTGCTCTAAAATTCTATTTAGAGGCCACTAAAGATTTCAGACAAACATCTTCTTTGTTTGTTGTTTATTCTGGTAAAAGGAGAGGTCAAAAAGCAACTTCTACCTCTCTTTCTTTTTGGCTTAAAAGCATTATCCGATTGGCTTATGAGACTGCCGGACGGCAGCCTCCTGAAAGAATCACAGCTCATTCCACTAGGGCTGTGGCTTCCACATGGGCCTTCAAGAACGAGGCTTCTGTTGACCAGATATGTAAGGCAGCGACTTGGTCTTCACTGCACACTTTTGCCAAATTTTACAAATTTGATACTTTTGCTTCTTCAGAGGCTATTTTTGGGAGAAAGGTTTTGCAAGCTGTGGTGCCTTCCATTTAGGTGACCTGATTTGCTCCCTCCCTTCATCCGTGTCCTAAAGCTTTGGTATTGGTTCCCACAAGTAAGGATGACGCCGTGGACCGGACACACCTATGTTGGAGAAAACAGAATTTATGCTTACCTGATAAATTACTTTCTCCAACGGTGTGTCCGGTCCACGGCCCGCCCTGGTTTTTTTAATCAGGTCTGATGAATTATTTTCTCTAACTACAGTCACCACGGTATCATATGGTTTCTCCTATGAATATTTCCTCCTGTACGTCGGTCGAATGACTGGGGTAGGCGGAGCCTAGGAGGGATCATGTGACCAGCTTTGCTGGGCTCTTTTCCATTTCCTGTTGGGGAAGAGAATATCCCACAAGTAAGGATGACGCCGTGGACCGGACACACCGTTGGAGAAAGTAATTTATCAGGTAAGCATAAATTCTGTTATGTAAAGTCAGAGAAAAAATAGCCCCATTTGCTTTGGGAATAGTTTCCCAAACTTTAACATTGGAAGCTGAAAAAGGATACATTTTCTAAAACCTTGTAGAAAGATAAATAAGAAATAACTGGCTAAACCCAATCTCTCAGAAAACACATCAGTGATAGGAAATATATCAGGGTATTTAACCAAAGAATAAAAACATGCTTTAAACAGTAAACCAGCTTATCCCCATCTACTTTAGGATCTCTAAAGTAAATAATGTTTCTTTAAAGAGAGCAGATATGCTAAATTTAAACAAATAACATAATTTATGTAAGAACTTACCTGATAAATTAATTTATTTCATAGTGGCAAGAGTCCATGAGCTAGTGATGTATGGGATATACATTCCTACCAGGAGGGGGCAAAGTTTCCCAAACCTCAAAATGCCTATAAATACACTTCCCACCTCACTCACACCTCACTTTAACGAATTGCCAAGAAGTGAGGTGTATAAAAAGGAGTAAAAAGCATACAAAAGAGGAACTGGAAAAATAATGTGCTTTATACAAAAAAATCATAACCACCAAAAAATAGGGTGGGTCTCATGGACTCTTGCCACTATGAAAGAAAGAAATTTATCAGGTAAGTTCTTACATAAATTATGTTTTCTTTCATGTAAGTGGCAAGAGTCCATGAACTAGTGACATATGGGATATAATACCCAAGATGTGGAAAACCACAGAGTCACTAGAGAGGAAGGGATAAATAAAAACAGCTATTTCCGCTGAAAAATTAAATCCCAAAAAATTAATTAAGTTTTCTTAAAAATTTCAAAAAAACTTAAATCAAAGGCATTAGAATCAAGCTGAGACAACTGCCCGAAGAACCTTTCTACCAAAGGCTGCTTCTGAAGAAGCAAACACAAAAAATTGGTAAAATTAGAAAAAATATGCAAAGACCACCAAGTTGCTGCTTTACAAATTTAAACAACTGAAGCTTCATTCTTGAGAGCCCAAATAGTGGCAACTGATTTAGTTGAATGAGCTGAAATTCTCTGAGGCGGAGACTGCCCCGCCTCCAGATAAGCTTTGTGAATCTAAAGTCTTAACCAAAAAAACAGAAATAACAGAGGATTTCTGACTTTTCTTGGAGCCAGAAAAAATAATAAATAGACTAGAAATCTTTCTGAAATTTATAGTAGCCTCATCATAATATTTAAAAAATCCTACCATATCCAAAGAATGTAAAGACCCTTCAAGAGTATTCTTAGGATTAGGACACAAAAAAGGAACAACAATTTCCCTATTGATATTGATAGAATTCACAACTAAGGCAAAAATATAAATGAAGACAGCAAATCAACTTTATCTTGATGGAAAATCAGATAAAGAAACTCACAAGAGAGAGAGGACAATACAGAAACTCTTCAAGCAGAAGAGATAGCCAAAAGAAATAACACTTTCCAAGAAAGTAATTAATGTCCAGAGAATGCATAGGCCTCTAGTTATCAAGGTCTGTCGGATATGATCCGACAGTGCGGATCAGGTCCGACAGACCTCGCTGAATACGGCGAGCAATACGCTCGTCGTATTCATCATTGCACCAGCAGCTCACAAGAGGCCAATAGGCCGCCAGCAGGGAGGTGTCAATCAACCCGATCGTACTCGATCTGGTTGATTTCCGGCAATGTCTGTCCTGCCTGCTCAGAGCAGGCTGACAGGTTATGGAGCAGCGGTCTTTGTGACCGCTGCTTCATAACTGCTGTTTCAAACGGAGCTTGATACATATGCCCCATAGGCTCAAAAGGAGGAGCCTGCAAAATCTTCAAAACCAAAATTAAGACCCCAAGGAGAAGAAATAGAATAAAAAACAGGTTTAATATAAATCAAAACCTGAACAAAACAGAGAATATCAGGGAGATTAGCAATCTTTCTATGAAATAAAACAGAAAGAGCAGAAATGTGTCCTTCCAAAGTATTTGCAGACAAAAACCTTAACCAAACCATCCTGAAGAATCCTAGGAATTATTAAAAAAAATGCCAAGAATAACCATGAGATGAACATCATGAAATATAGATTTTTTAAACCCGAAAATAAATTCTCCTTGAAACAGACTTACGAGCCTGTATCATAATACTAATAACTGAGTCAGAGAAACCTCTATGACTAAGCACTTAAGCGTACAATTCCTATGCCTTCAAATTAAGAGATTTGAGATCCTGATGGAAAAAACGGCCCCTGAAAAAGAAGGTCTGGCCTTAAAGGAAGTGGCCAAAGCTGGCAACTGGACATTCTGACAAGGTCAGCATATCGAAACCTGAGAGGCCAAGTTGGTGCTATCAGAAACACATAAGATCGCTCCATTATGATTTTGGAGATCACCTTTGGAAAAAGAACCAGAGGCGGAAAAAAAGTATACAGGTTGGTAAAAACCAAGGAACTGCTAGAGCGTCCGCCATCTCCGCCTGAGGATCCTTGGACCTAGAAAGGTATCTGAAAGGTTTCTTGTTTAGATGAGAGACCATTAGATCTATTAATAGAAGACCCCACATCTGAACAAGATGAAAAAAACACATTTGGATGGAAAGCACTCCCCCAGTTATAAAGTCTGACGGCCAAGATAATCCCCTTCCCAATTGTCTACACCTGGGATATGAATTGCAGAAATTAGACAAGAATTGGATTATGTCCAAGATATTATCCAAGATACTTCCCCCATAAATGAAGGACTGCGAGTTCCTCCTTAATGATTGGCATATGCCACTGTTGTGATATTGTCTGTTTAAATAACAATGTAAAAAATTGTCTATTCAATAGAGACCACACCTGAAGAGCCCTGAAAATAACATGGAGTTCTAAAATATAGATTGGTAACCTTGCCTCCTGAGGTTTCCAAACCCCTAGTCCTGTCAGAGACTCTCCGACAGCTCCCCCAACTGAAAAACTTGCATCTGTTGAGAATACAGACCAGGTAGGATGAACAAATGAGGCCCCCTGAACAATAAGGTGATAGTCCAACCACCAAAACAGAGAGAAAAGAGTGTTGGGATTTAAGTATATCAGTTGTGATATCTGAAAATAATCCCTGCACCTATGGTGCAACATGCAAAGCTATAGAGGCCTCAAATGAAAATGAGCAAAGAAGATCGCACCTGATGCTGCAGTCATGAGACCTAAAACTTATCATGCACATAACCACTGAAGGAAATAATAGAGACTGAAGGTTTTAGACAAACTAAAATTAACTTAATTTGTCTCTAGTCTATCAGAGAAAGAACCATAGATACTAAAATCTATCTGGAAACCTAAAAAAGGTGACCCTTGTCTAAGGAATCAAAAAACACTATCGTAAATTGATCCTCCAACCATGTCTTAAAGAAACCACACTAGTTGTTTCAAGAGAGATTCTGCTGAATGAAAAAATTAAAGCTAGTACCAAATATCATCCAAACAAAGGAAACACTGCAATAACCTGCTCTCTGAATACAGATAGAAGGGCACAAAAAAAATCTTTGAAAAGAATCTCTGAGCTGCCGCTTGACCAAAAGGACAGGCGACAAATTGGTAAAGCTTATCTAGAAAAAAGATTCTCAGATAACAATAGTGGTCTGAAAAAATAGAAAATAAGCGTTCTGTAAGTCTATTGTGGACATGAAGAAACCTTGCTAAACAGAAAGGCAGAATAGTCCCTATAGTCACTATCCTGAAAGTTGGGACTCTTACAAAACGATATAAAAATTTCGGATCCAGAATTGAATTTTTTCTCTTTAGGACAAAGAATAGATTTGAATAGAAACCCAAAACTCTGTTCCTAAAGAGAGACTGGAACCATCACCCCTGAAAACTCTAAATCTGAAACACATTTCAGAAAAACTTGAGTTTTCACAGAGATTGTTATAGCATGGAAAATAATCTTCCCATGGGAGTTTTTTTGTTGTTGTTTTTTTCCAGAAGTTTTTATTTTAGGTTATACCATATTTAAACAACGGTAAGGTTACAATATAATCAGTGACATAAGCATATGTCTGATTTTTAGCATCTGAATAGTACAGAATGTCACCAATATACCACTTATATATTATGAGTAAAATGTAATATCTTAAAACATTAACATACTCATCAACAAATAACCAACCTATGTATTCTAAATCTAACCTTTTTTTTTTCAATTTGTATTTGGTTAGAGTTTCTAATGTGATGTAAATCTTATTGTTTTCCCCTAATGTGGAATGTAAAGATGAACTAGAAAACATTATACCTCAATGACCTCTCTTGGACCTCCAGTGTTAATATAAATCGGTTTGAGGATACAATAGGGGCTATGCGCCAAATGAAAAACATATAGTCACTCTTGGACCCTCAGATATACATTATTTGATTGTGACAGAACGTAAATATGGAACGGCACACTAAAAGAAAACATTATGTCACATAAAATGTGATTATTTATATCAGTATATGTATATCAACATTTTTAATAATACAAGGTAAGGTTTCTATAGGATATATTTTCCTACGCTTACGATGTAAACACTATGAAGTTGGGGGTTGCAAAGTACCGGATAATAAAATCCTAGCTAACTAATTGTTATCCCCAAGTAATAGAGAGAGGACTCTCAAGGCCCTCTAATAAGCTAAAGGACTGTTTGGGGAGGGTGAAGAAAAGTCTAAACGTGGAGTTCAAGGGATGTATTCTCTCATGTGTACCTTGTAGGCAAAATCTTTGGGGGGAAAGTTGGCATTGAGGTAGCGGTGTAGTACTATAATATAGGGGTAAAGGGGAGTAATCTGAAGACAGCCATATATGTAACCCTTGATGAAGGAGATAATCCAGGTAAGAAAGTATCCCACCAATCTAGGTGAAGGGCATAAAATTATACGTAGCCACCCTTATTATTATAGCCTTCTAGTGGCGTTGAAATAACATTGACCATATCATTGGTAGTGGGGTTAGATGTCTCAGTGGTATCTGGGATTAAACATGTGATAAACTAACAGAGTAAAAACAAAATGAACCTAAGTAGGAATTAATCCTTATCTAGTCATATCTCTGTTATTCACAGATCCAAGCTATATTGTATAAGTGCGGAAGAGATGAATGGCTGCCACTGGAGTATGGGCCCTATACCCAGTGGCAAAAAGCTTGAGATTCTAGCAGTTAGTTTAGTAAATAAACCAATATGACTATCACAATCATAATTCTGATTCATAATAGGTTCAAAAGAGTACATAATTCCTGTAGGGTTTCATATAATTTTAGCAACTAGCGTATATATATTAACATCATATCATTCAACCTTTAGTGCCCAACAAAAAATGTACAAAGTTGTCCTTCAACTGACAATAAAGTGTATATTAGCAAAAGAACCGAACCCCATACATTAGTATTTGACATTCTAGGGCAGGGGAGAAGCTCACCGTAATTCCTCTCTATACTTTAATGTAACACCTAAAGTGTCTCATCCTTGCCGCTTGCAGCTCCCTTCTAACATCAGCAGTTATGTAGGTATAGTGGATTATAAGCATCAACCTTTATAGAGGTTTCCCAAACCCAACTGTGGTATATGTGGAGCAACTAAATAGGCCTATTAACTAATAGGAGTAGAGTAGATTGCTATTTGTGTTGTGTAAGCAATTCAAGGTAACATTCCGCAGGTGTGATGCTATAGAAACTTGTGATGTGAATTTGTAATGTAAGCTATCCCATGGTACACTAAATAGTTACAGAAGTCAACTGGATATTTTAACCTATATGTCCAATTATACTCAGAGATTCCTAACTAAAGAACCCAACCAGCCCTACAAGACATAAAGATAGACATAAAAATAAACATAAAAAATACACCAGTAAAGATCACAGATAGGGTACAACTGGTTGATATTTAGCTATGTGATTAGGGAGAATATAAATAACTGTAGTTTAGTGCACCATATTTCACAATTCTATATCGCCCCTAATATATTAAACAGAAAAGTTCTTGTTCTCTAGGGTGACATTAATAATATTAGACTCCTTCAAGGAAAAATAATTAGCCACCCAGTAGTTTCATGTAATGTGTCTAAGACTCTAAGATAAGACTGAGCTTTGACAATTAAGATAACTATTAGGTTTTGGCACTGAGGATATTCAAAAGTGAGCTTGTTTTAACCCTATTATGGGTCAGGGGCAGTAACTTAAAGGCAATATCAACTATAATGTGGTTATTAAATTATAAGCATGCGTTTACAACAACCACATTTTACCAAGATTTAGTATCTGGGCTGGCAGGGTATAATACTATTTTATGAGATTCAAGAGGACACCTTAAACGCAGGTTTAATCCTGAAATATTAACTATTAACTGAACCCTTGGACATTATGCTTGCAATATCGGCAGGGCAAGTACTGTTTATACTATAGAAGCATGATTTGTCTTATGTGATGTTGCTCAGTTCTACACATCAAACATTACAGTTCTCATATGTGGCTGAGAGACAATGGGAAGGAAGTGAGTTTCAGGCACCACTGTACGATAAGTGAGAGCCAGTTGAACCATGGCTTATACCCAAAAAGTTAGCCTACTCCAGTTTTCCAATGCCTCTGAATCACCTCACATGTCTCAATCTGAAGTCCTCTAAGTCCATTAGGTATTGCCTTCGGCAGGAGCCACTGCGACCGCACCACTTCTAATGGGGCAGAATGAAGTGGTAAGTACTGGGTTTTAACGCAGTTAGGAAGTAGGAGATCATCTGGCGCATATGATCGCTCTGCAATATCGTTGTGTTGTTCCCGGCTATGGGATAGAACCTGCAAGGCATCTCTGTGACTGTTTTTTCCCAGAGGGGTGGGTAAAATCCTCTGCTTCACTGCAATCAATTGAAGGACCTCCGAGTCTCCAGGGAGGCCGGCCGCATCCCCCTACAGAGAAGTCGGAGGCGACATCTCCCCACATACCTCCAGTAAGCTCAGAATAGGTTGCTGCTTGTTCCGGTCTAGGTCAACTAGCTGCTTGCCGTATAGCCTAACTTGTGAGCCATACTGTTGCACAGTATTGTATGCGTCTGTATGTTTCATTGTCCAGCAGGAGTCTGTTACGTCCTGTATTATCAGGTCTGCTTGCGGTGGTGGGTTTTTCGGAGTTTGTAAGAATTTACATTGGCCCATCAGATCCTCGAACTTGCGGTCCATGTTGCATTCAAAATCCTCCAGCTGGAGTCTTAAGAGTGCATGGAGTTCCTCCATGTTGATATGAGTGGGTAAGTGAAACAGTCTCTATATAACTGCGAGGCCCAAATTATCGGGGGGGGGGGGGTTATGAAGTTCCTTTGAGTATGTCACCGCCCAAGGCCTTGATGATCTGGTTCAGAGTTCAAATTGGCTAATATATGTTTGATGGAGTTATCCTCCGGCTTATATACCATTGGTTTTATACAGCCTCCTTAGATTTCTGCTAAATTAGATGCTTGGAATCTAATGAGAATGTGAGTTTAGCTGCGTTTAAGCCAGAGCTTCTTGAAAATGCGACTTAGCGCCATCTTAGCTAGGACACGCCCCCCCATGGGAGGTTTTTATTCTAAAACCTAAACTATACTCCTGAGAAAAATAATATTCTGAATATTTTATTTGAACAGAAATTGTCCAAAAATGTTGAAATAAATACAATCTACCCCCCACCAGTAGAACTGAATAAAAGACTGCACCTTCATGCAGTCTAAGGGGCTGAAATTAAATTATTATAAGACTTAGAATTTAATCAAATATAGAAAAAATCTAAATCAGGACCAAAGGCCTTAGGGGAATGAAGAAACAATTAGAAGTTTAAAAAATTACCTTTAGATTTCTAAACTTGGAGCAGAAAAGACTCCCTTTCCACCAGTAATAGGGAAGATAATGCATTCCAATAGAAAAACCTTTAAAAATTACTATCCTAAAATAATAAGATAGTAATCTAAATATGAACACCATGTCAGAGATTTAAGCCATACAACTCTTCTAGTAAAAATGGCTAGAAACAAAGGTTTAATATCAGATAAAATGATATAAGATATAACATCATAAATGAAATGATTAGCATGTTGAAGAAAAAGAACAATGCTTAGACAAATCAAAATCTGACAACCAAACTGTCCAACCAAAAATTTGAAACAGCAGCAACATCAGCCATAGAAATGGCAGGTTAAAAAATATGGCCAATATATAAATATGCTTCTCTTAAGATAGGAAACAAACTTCCTATCTAAAGGATTCCTAAAAGAAGAAATATCTTCCATAAAAAAGAATTACAATCAGCAAAAGAATAAATAGCCATAGGAAAAGGATATAGCTTTTTAAACCTAAAAGAAAGGTTAAAAGAAGCTCAAGGTTTAGAATCATTGCTAAACATATGATAAATAGCATCTGGAATAAGAAAAAACTTTAAGTTACCTCAGAAGCTTAAAAAACAGAATTCAAAACAATTGCTATTCTTGTTATCAAGAGGACTACATTCCTCAATACTCAGAGTAAACAATACTTAACCCTTTGAGTGCTAAGCACTTTCTCACCTGGGTGCTAAGCTTTTATAAGTTTTATTTTTTTTTGAATAATTTTTTTTAACTTTTTTCTTTTTTTTTCAGGTCCTCAAGATTTACACTGTTGGAAAGGTTAGGTCTGTAGCTGCTTAGATGCCTGAGATACAGGCTTCTAAGCAGCATGCCCCCTGCTCCTATACTTAACATTGTTAAGTATAAATAAAGTTGTGCGGTGGCGTCATTGCGCGTGACGTCACCACGCATAACGTGAAGCCTAGACGATGCCTGTCACTATGCAGGACCGATCGTCAGGGTAGGAGCAGGTGGGAGCCCCCAGATCTCCCTCAAGGTGGGAGAGTGCTAGCGACGGCTCTGAGCCGTCGTTAGCACCAGAGTGGGAAACTCTGCGACGGCTCAGAGCCGTCGTTAGCACTCAAGGGGTTAATAAAGAATGAATACATTCAATTTTAAAAGTTTGTTTTATCAAAATTAATCTCTGAAATAGGATCCTCTGAGTCAGAGAAAACCACATCAGCAGAAATATTACAGTATGCTGTTGATCAATACAAACTTCATAGGTATATGAGAAGTTAGGAAAGATTGTTTACATTAATTTGAAGGCGAAATAGCAGTCATAGCCTTCTCTAAATCATTTGCAATATAATCCTTTATATCAACAGTAATATCATATACATTAGACTGTGAAGGTAAAACAGTAGATGTATATGTACTATAGAAACATTATCAATATGAATAATAAAACATAAGTGCCACATGTTGAAGCTGAATACATAAAATCAGTTAATAAAACAAAATACACACTTAGCTTTGGTAAAAATTCTATACAGGCAGGATAGTTTCTATAGTAACATCAGAGGCAGGATCAGTTCGAGACATCTTGCAAAATGTAAAGAAAAAAATAACATTTAAACAAAATATCTAATTTCCTTAAAATAGCAGTTTCAGAAAGGAGGAAAAAAATGCTTTTATGAAAAACTAAAGCAAATATCATAGCCTTCTGTAACAAATGAAAACAGAGAGCAAAAACATAATTTATGTAAGAACTTACCTGATAAATTCATTTCTTTCATATTAGCAAGAGTCCATGAGCTAGTGACGTATGGGATATACATTCCTACCAGGAGGGGCAAAGTTTCCCAAACCTTAAAATGCCTATAAATACACCCCTCACCACACCCACAAATCAGTTTAACGAATAGCCAAGAAGTGGGGTGATAAGAAAAAAGTGCGAAAGCATAAAAAATAAGGAATTGGAATAATTGTGCTTTATACAAAAAAATCATAACCACCACAAAAAAAGGGTGGGCCTCATGGACTCTTGCTAATATGAAAGAAATGAATTTATCAGGTAAGTTCTTACATAAATTATGTTTTCTTTCATGTAATTAGCAAGAGTCCATGAGCTAGTGACGTATGGGATAATGACTACCCAAGATGTGGATCTTTCCACGCAAGAGTCACTAGAGAGGGAGGGATAAAATAAAGACAGCCAATTCCTGCTGAAAATAACCCACACCCAAAATAAAGTTTAATGAAAACATAAGCAGAAGATTCAAACTGAAACCACTGCCTGAAGTACTTTTCTACCAAAAACTGCTTCAGAAGAAGAAAACACATCAAAATGGTAGAATTTAGTAAAAGTATGCAAAGAGGACCAAGTTGCTGCTTTGCAAATCTGATCAACCGAAGCTTCATTCCTAAACGCCCAGGAAGTAGAAACTGACCTAGTAGAATGAGCTGTAATCATTCGAGGCGGAGTTTTACCCGACTCGACATAGGCATGATGAAATAAAGATTTCAACCAAGATGCCAAAGAAATGGCAGAAGCTTTCTGGCCTTTTCTAGAACCGGAAAAGATGACAAATAGACTAGAAGTCTTTCGGAAAGACTTAGTAGCTTCAACATAATAAAACAAAGCTCTAACAGCATCCAAAGAATGCAATGATTTCTCCTTAGAATTCATAGGATTAGGACATAATGAAGGAACCACAATTTCTCTACTAATGTTGTTAGAAATCACAACCTTAGGAAAAAAATTCAAAAGAAGTTTGCAGTACCGCCTTATCCTGATGAAAAATCAGAAAAGGAGACTCACAAGAAAGAGCAGATAATTCAGAGACTCTTCTGGCAGAAGAGATGGCCAAAAGAAACAAAACTTTCCAAGAAAGTAATTTAATGACCAAAGAATACATGGGTTCAAAAGGAGCTTGAAGAGCCCCCAGAACCAAATTCAAACTCCAAGGAGGAGAAATTGACTTAATGACAGGTTTTATACGAACCAAAGCTTGTACAAAACAATGAATATCAGGAAGATTAGCAATCTTTCTGTGAAAAAGAACAGAAAGAGCAGAGATTTGTCCTTTCAAGGAACTTGCGGACAAACCTTTATCTAAACCATCCTGAAGAAACTGTAAAATTCTCGGTATTCAAAAAGAATGCCAAGAAAAATGATGAGAAAGACACTAAGAAATATAAGTCTTCCAGACTCTATAATATATCTCTCTAGATACAGATTTACGAGCCTGTCACATAGTATTAATCACAGAGTCAGAGAAACCTCTTTGACCAAGAATCAAGCGTTCAAACTCCATACCTTAAAATTTAAGGATTTGAGATCCTGATGGAAGAAAGGACCTTGCGACAGAAAGTCTGGTCTTAACGGAAGAGTCCACAGCTGGCAAGAGGCCATCCGGACAAGATCCGCATACCAAAACCTGTGAGGCCATGCTGGAGCTACCAGCAGGACAAACTAGCATTCCTTTAGAATCTTGGAGAATACTCTTGGAAGAAGAACTAGAGGCGGAAAGATATAGGCAGGATGATACTTCCAAGGAAGTGATAATGCATCCACTGCCTCCGCCTGAGGATCCCGGGATCTGGACAGATACCAGGGAAGTTTCTTGTTTAGATGAGAAGCCATCAGATCTATTTCTGGGAGTTCCCACATTTGAACAATCTGAAGAAATACCTCTGGGTGAAGAGACCATTCGCCCGGATGCAATGTTTGGCGACTGAGATAATCCGCTTCCCAATTGTCCTATACCTGGGATATGAACCGCAGAGATTAGACAGGAGCTGGATTCCGCCCAAACCAAAATTCTAGATACTTCTTTCATAGCCAGAGGACTGTGAGTCCCTCCTTGATGATTGATGTATGCCACAGTTGTGACATTGTCTATCTGAAAACAAATGAACAACTCTCTCTTCAGAAGAGGCCAAGACTGAAGAGCTCTGAAAATTGCACGGAGTTCCAAAATATTGATCGGTAATCTCACCTTCTGAGATTCCCAAACCCCTTGTGCCGTCAGAGACCCCCACACAGCTCCCCAACCTGTAAGACTTGCATCTGTTGAGATTATAGTCCAGGTCGGAAGAACAAAGAAGCCCCCTGAACTAAACGATGGTGATCTGTCCACCACGTCAGAGAGTGTCGTATAATCGGTTTAAAGATATTAATTGAGATATCTTTGTGTAATCCCTGCACCATTGGTTCAGCACACAGAGCTGAAGAGGTCGCATGTGAAAACGAGCAAAGGAGATCGCATCCAATGCGGCAGTCGTAAGACCTAAAATTTCCATGCATAAGGCTACCAAAGGGAATGATTGTGACTGAAGGTTTTGACAAGCTGATATCAATGTTAGACTTCTCTTGTCTGACAAAGACAGAGTCATAGACACTGAATCTATCTGGAAACCTAAAAAGGTTACCCTTGTCTGAGGAATCAATGAACTTTTTGGTAAATTGATCCTCCAACCATGATCTTGAAGAAACAACACAAGTCGATTCGTATGAGATTCTGCGAAAATGTGAAGACTGAGCAAGTACCAAGATATCGTCCAAAATAAGGAAATACCAAAACCCTGTTCTCTGATTACAGACAGAAGGGCACCGAGAACCTTTGAAAAAAATTCTTGGAGCTGATGCTAGGCCAAACGGTAGAGCCACAAAACTGGTAATGCTTGTCTAAAAAGAGAATCTCAGAAAAAAAAAAAGTGATCTGGATGAATCGGAATATGCAGATATGCATCCTGTAAATCTATTGTAGACATATAATGCCCTTGCTAAACAAAAGGCAGGATAGTCCTACAGTTACCATCTTGAATGTTGGTATCCTTACATAACGATTCAATATTGATAGATCCGGAACTGGTCTGAAGGAATTGACCTTCTTTGGTACAATGAAGAGATAGAATAAAACCCCAGCCCCTGTTCCAGAACTGGAACTGGCATAATTACTCCAGCCAACTCTAGATCTGAAACACATTTCAGAAATGCTGAGCCTTTGCTGGGTTTACTGGGACATGGGAAAGAAAAAAATCTCTTTGCAGGAGGCCTTAACTTGAAGCCAATTCTGTACCTTTCTGAAACAATGTTCTGAAACCAGAGATTGTGAACGGAATTGATCCAAATTTCTTTGAAGAAAACGTAATCTGCCCCATACCAGCTGAGCTGGAATGAGGGCCGCACCTTCATGGGTACTTAGGAGCTGGCTTTGGGTTTCTATAAGGCTTGGATATATTCCAAACTGGAAATGGTTTCCAAACTGATACCGCTCCTGAGGATGAAGGATCAGGCTTTTGTTCCTTGTTGTGAGGAAAGGAACGAAAACGATTATTAGACCTAAATTTACCTTAGATTTTTTATCCTTTGGTAATAAAGTTCCCTTCCCTCCAGTAACAGTTGAGATAATAGAATCCAACTGAGAACCGAATAATTTATTACCCTGGAAAGAAAGGGATAGCAAAGTAGACCTAGAAGACATATCAGCATTCCAAGTTTTAAGCCATAAAGCTCTTCTAGCTAAAATAGCTAGAGACATATACCTGACATCAACTCTAATGATATCAAAAGATGGTATCACAAATAAAATTATTAGCATGTTATAGAATAATAATAATGCTATAAAATTATGATCTGTTTCTTGTTGCGCTAAAGCTTCTAACCAAAAAGTTGAAGCTGCAGCAACATCCGCTAAAAATATAGCAGGAGTAGAGACAGCCCCATTAACCTTAGGGATTTTGTCCCAAAAACTCTAATCTGTCAGATGGCACAGGATATAATTGCTTAAAACGTTTTAGAAGGAGTAAATGAATTACCCAAATTATTCCATTCCCTGGAAATTACTTCAGAAATAGCATCAGGGAGAGAAAACACTTCTGGAATAACTACAGGATATTTAAAAACCTTATTTAAACGTTTAGATTTAGTATCAAGAGGACCAGAATCCTCTATTTCTAATGCAATTAATACTTCTTTAAATAAAGAAAGAATAAATTCCATCTTGAACAAATACGAAGATTTATCAGCATCAACCTCTGAGACAGAAACCTCTGAACCAGAAGAACCATTATCAGTATCAGAATGATGATGTTCATTTAAAAATTCATCTGAAAAAAGAGAAGTTTTAAAAGACTTTTATGTATACTAGAAGGAGAAAATAACAGACATAGCCTTCTTAATGGATTTAAAAATAAAATCTCTTATGTTATCAGGAACACTCTGAGAATTAGATGTTGACGGAACAGCAACAGGTAATGTAACAGTACTAAAGGAAATTTTATCTGCATTAATAAGTTTGTCATGACATGCAATACAAACAACAGCTGGAGAAACAGATACCAAAAGTTTATAGCAGATACACTTAGCTTGGTAGCTCCAGCACCGGGCAGCGATTTTCCTGAAGTATCTTCTGACTCAGTTGCAACGTGGAACATCTTGCAATATGTATTAGAAAAAACAACATATAAAGCAAAATTGATCAAATTCCTTAAATGACAGTTTCAGGAATGGGAAAAAAAATGCCAGTGAACAAGCTTCTAGCAACCAGAAGCAATAAATAATGAGACTTAAATAATGTGGAGACAAAAATGGCGCCCATATTTTTTAGCGCCAAATAAGACGCCCACATTATTTGGCGCCTAAATGCTTTTGGCGCCAAAAATGACGCTACATCCGGAACGCCGACACTTTTGACGCAAAAAAACATCAAAAAATGACGCAACTTCCGGCGACACGTATGACGCCGGAAACAGAAAAAATTTTTTGCGCCAAAAAAGTCCGCGCCAAGAATGACGCAATAAAATGAAGCATTTTCAGCCCCCGCGAGCCTAACAGCCCACAGGGAAAAAGTCAAATTTTTTAAGGTAAGAAAAAATGATTGATTCAAATGCATTATCCCAAATATGAAACTGACTGTCTGAAAATAAGGAATGTTGAACATCCTGAGTCAAGGCAAATAAATGTTTGAATACATATATTTAGAACTTTATAAAAAAAGTGCCTAACCATAGCTTAGAGTGTCACAGAAAATAAGCTTACTTACTTACCCCAGGACACTCATCTACATGTTGTAGAAAGCCAAACCAGTACTGAAACGAAAATCAGCAGAGGTAATGGTATATATATAAGAGTATATCGTCGATCTGAAAAGGGAGGTAAGAGATGAATCTCTACGACCGATAACAAAGAACCTATGAAATAGACCCCGTAGAAGGAGATCATTGCATTCAAATAGGCAATACTCTCCTCACATCCCTCTGACATTCACTGCACGCTAAGAGGAAAACCGGGCTCCAACCTGCTGCGGAGCGCATATCGACGTAGAATCTAGCACAAACTTACTTCACCACCTCCATAGGAGGCAAAGTTTGTAAAACTGGTTTGTGGGTGTGGTGAGGGGTGTATTTATAGGCATTTTAAGGTTTGGGAAACTTTGCCCCTCCTGGTAGGAATGTATATCCCATACGTCACTAGCTCATGGACTCTTGCTAATTACATGAAAGAAATAGGTAGAGACTTAATATAATAAAATTTTTGGCGCCAAAAAATGATGCCAACAAAGATGACGCAAATGCTGAGAAAAAAACTTTTGGCGCCAAGGTTAACAGGAAATAACACGAAAGACGTGTTAAAAAAAATTGCGTCAACAAAGACGCAAGAAATGACGTGACTCGCATCACAACAAACGCAACCTTCGCGTCAATTTTTTTTTGTGCCAAGAATGACGCAATAAATAGAAACATTTTGCGCCATCGCGAGCCTAATTTTCCTGCAATAAAATTGAAAAAAACGAGACTGAAGTTACAACTAGCTGGAACCTCAAGTAAGAAAAAAATTATACTAAATTTCTCCCAAACATAATTTTCCATGCTGAAACTGTTAGACTACAAAGGAAAATAAACATAGACCTGACTCATGGCAAATATATGCAATATATATTAAAACTTTAACATATAAAGTGCCAAACATAGCTGAGAGTGTTTTAAAAAAGGATATATACTTACCTGAAGACACCCATCCACATATAGCAGACAGCCAAACCAGTACTGAAAAAATATCAGCAGAGGTAATGGTATAGGAGTATAACGTCGATCTGAAAAGGGAGGTAGGGGATGAATCCCTGCGACCGATAACAGAGAGCCTTTGAATGGATTTCCCATGGGTGAAACCATAAAATCAACAGGCAATACTCCCTTCACATCCCTCTGACAAACACTGTACTCTGAGAGGAATTGGGCTTCAAAATGCTTAGAAGCGCCTTTCACAGAAGAAATCAAGCACGACTTGCTTTACCATCCTCCTTTGAAGGCAAAGTTTGTAAAACTGAGGTGTGAGTGAGGTGGGAGGTGTATTTATATGCATTTTGAGTTTTTGGGAAACTTTGCCCCCTCCTGGTAGGAATGTATATCCCATACGTCACTAGCTCATGGACTCTTGCCACTTACATGAAAGAAAAGTATATATATAAGATTTATGATCAGAGATAGACCACTGATCAACAGAAGCAAACCGCTTCCTCTGAGGACTTAGCAGCTTCATGACTAGAAGCATTAAACCCAGCAGGCTTAGAGCTAAAAGAAGGTAAATTCTTACCGGACCTTTTATGCTTACTTGAAGGCGGTATGGCCACCAACATTTCAGACACAGAAGACTGTAAAAAATCTTTGATTCCAGGATTCAGTAGAATTCTCCTGTAAAAAACAAACAAAAGGAACAGTAACACCCTTAGAAGAAAGAACAGTATTAGATAGGTCAGAAACACTTACCCCTTCTGAAAAGTACACAGCCTCTTGTCATTGACATACTCAAGATATTCAGCTAGCTCTCAGTAGTGCATAGCTGCTCATTCAACAAAGTTATACCAAGGGAATCATGCACATTTGATAATAGAAGTGAATTGGAAAGTTGTTAAAAAGTGTATGCTCTGAGTCACAGGAGACAGATTTTGGGTTTCACGTACCTTTAAAGTCATTGAGATTTTCAGTATGGCCCATTATACTGAGAGTGTTTGTCTATGAAGATTTAAAGGGAGAGTCTACTTGAAAATATTTATTTTAAAAAAAAGATAGATAATCCCTTTATTACCTACTAGTTGATAAGCCTGCCCAGAGGGAAGTCTATGTGTAAAAAAATTAACTCCCCTAAGCTACAAAAAATAAAAAAGTGAAAATACAGAAAAAAAAACAACCCTATCCAAAAGAAGAAAAAATTAAACCTTATTCCTATGAAAATAAAAAGCCCCACCAAAATAAAAACACCCCCTAATCTAAGAATAAACTACCAATAACCCTTAAAAGGGCTTTTTGTAGGGCATTGCCCTAAAGAAATCAGCTCTTTTACATTAAAAATAAACAAAGTCCCTCCCTAACAGTAAAAACCCCCCACCCACCAAACCCCCCAAAATAAAAATAAAACTAACACTAATACCCGTTTCCCCTAAAGGGGCATTTGTATGGGCATTGCCCTTAAAAGGGCATTCAGCTCTTTTTCAAATTGCCCAATAAACCCTAATCTTAAAAACAAAACAAAACACTAAAGCCCCAAATAGGTACTCATGGTTTCAGAAGTCCGGCGGTGAAAGTCTTCTTCCAGGCGGGTCCATCATCTTCATCCACAGCGAAGGTGGCGCGGAGCGGAGGTCCGAAGCGGTCTTCACCTAATTTGTGCAGATCGCAGGCGGCCGGAGCGGTGCCAACATTCCTTTGAATATGTGTGCGCAACTGCCGATGGAGACTGACGTGGTACAAATGCGATTATAGTATAGATTCCCCAGTTATATTACTTATATTAATACACTTTTTACCTCTGTGATTACATTTTTATCTAAACCTTTGCAAACTGTCTCTTTATCTCAGTTATTTTGACAGACTTGCATTTTAGCCAATTAGTGCTGACTCATAAATTCAATAGGAGAAAGCACAATCACAATGGTATCTATATGGCACACATGAACTAGCACTGTCTATTTCTAAAAAAAATGTCAAAATGCAATGAGATAAGAGGTGGCCTTCAAGGGAGTGGAGAACAAAGCAAATTTGATGATAAAGATCAATTGGAAAGTTGTTTAAAATTGCATGCCCTATCTAATAATGAAAGTTTAATTTTGACTAGACCGTCCCTTTAATGGCTTTGTGCTGAATTTTTTGCACCTTTTAGAAATGGATGTGGCTGAAACACCCCTGAACTACAAAATTATAGGGGGTGTCCCTATACTTTAGGCCATATAGTGTATAATATAATGTATGCATATTTGCATCTTCTCCACACATCTGAGCAGAACGTTTAGTCAGGGCTCACTACTACATATGTTTTTATTTGAATATTGTTTATTATTGTAAATAGATAGTCTGGAGATCCAGCAGTCCTCTTATATATACCTATTCAATGACCACTGTAACTTCTCACAGCATTTTATTGCTTACACTGTCTTTTATGTCTCACGTATCCCTTACACCACACCACTTGGGACTCTCCTTTCCCCCAATAATGCTTTGTTTTTCTCTTAATATATGCCCACTCTATGCAATATGCCTCTTGGAGTTTTTTTATATGATCTTGTCACACTTTTTTTTGCTACACATCTTCTCACACCTTTTGTGTTATAACTCTAACATTGGGCTACGTTATATTTTAGTTGAAAAAAATGACAATCTCTTTCTACAAATGATCATTTTATGTATATGATTTGTTTTGGAGATAATCACACCTCTACACGGTATCTCCCTTTGTCACTTGGATTTATTAACTGTACAGTCCACACGCAATGTGAATCCTTGTCTCTCTCTGGCTTAATAAATTAAAGCTCTCCGCTCAGGTGAGATAATTTAAGTCTCAACAGTTTGGCAAGGTCCCTCAAAGAATTTTAGAAACACAATCTTTACCTTGAGACATGTTTACTTAAATATGCAGGGTTCTGGGTGTGAAGGAGAGACTCCTATATTAAAATATAAGTTCTAAAAAAAAACCCAAAGATTATGTGTGATTTCTCCCCATGGCGTGACTTTTTTGATCATCTGGTCCAACGTCTCATTCTTGTCACTTTCACATTTCCTCTCCTGGCCATGAAGGTTAACATCACAGTTTTAGATTCTGAAATTAAACAAATGGACGATGAGAAACCCAATAAGTGCTAAATTAATAATAAAAATTCATGCACGTTATACAATGCTAAATCATCCTGACACTAAGGTAAAATATAGCCATACCCACTTAAACAATGGCCAACTACCTATTGTAAGATCTGCTAATATTTGACATTAATGGTTTCATTTAGGCAGGCTATTAAACTAGCTCATTCTTGTTTATTTAGCTGTTTTCTTGCAATTTAACTACTGATGCTTCTCATTGGTCTACCAACGCCTATATGGCAAACTTGTAGAGTTCTATGGCTCTATATACTGTCCACATGCAAGTGTAAACTCATGACCTTTCCATTTAAGGAAAGCCATGTAGTGGCTAGCATTTGTCCTTCCAGCATGTTAAGAAACCCAAATCTCAGATGTTATTCTCCTTTTCTCCTCAAGTGCTTTTCCTTTCCACCCTAGAGCATTAAGAGGCGTTCTTGGCAAATTAAATCCTCAGTCTCACTCTGACTCAACCTCAAAACTCGTGCAGGACATGTCAAGGGATGCCTGACTTGCCTCCTTTTGTAATTCTTTTGGTAGGTGAATGATTCCTCCCTTGATTTTATTTCTCTGATCCATCTTGACCATCCTCTCTGACAGACCTTTCCTTGTAGTAAAATAACTTTTTGCCAGCACAGTGGGTCCCCACCTCAGAGAAAGGTTGGGATTTTTATTTCAGTCCACTCATTTCCAAAGAAAATCAATTCCACTCTGTCCTGGAATTCTCAATAAGCTCACCATTTTAAAATGGAGTCACTATTTACACCATCATCTCATTATACTTCCACATTTCTTTTTTCTATCTCTCATACTTTCAATTATTATCTGAGTATCCATTAATACACTCAGCACCACTCACTCCCACTTACACATTTTTCTGTATCTATATCCTTTTGCTAGCGTCTTTCCTATTTATTTGCCCAAACCCGAGTCTGGTCTCTCTGCATCCCCAGCAAGCTATGTGGTTCACAAAATTCCTCACTATACTCTCTTCCTATGTTCTCTCTGAATAACCCTCATTCCTTATATTATCATAGAGATCTATGTGTGGTAATGTTGGCTTGGGTATGGAACAATTTATATGGTGGCTGTAAAGCCTCTTGACAGGCTGCGGTTAATGTTCTGCTAGGTCTGATCTATAACAACCTTTTTCTGCACTATATGTAATAAAACTATAATAAGGAAATTGCAAGTCACAATTTTCAAGAGACAATGTGACTGTTTTTATAATGCATTTAGTGACAACACACTTATGAGGGGAGACAATAATTACTTAAATAATTTTAAAGTCACTAACTCTATTAATATGGGGAGCAGGGATCTATCACTTCCACAATATGCTTATTATTTAATCCCACACATGATAACCATAGATATCAGTCTATATTATGTCTTAGTTTTGTGATTTTTATGTCTTCCACATTACAATTTTATTTTCTTTACAGATAGGAGAGAGACTTGTCATTCTATTTGTTGTCATTGCCAGTCAAGAGGAAGTGCAAAGTAAACGTATTGTATGTGCTCTCTTCTTCTTGTGGAACTTGTGGGATGTTATAAGGTAATGTATTCCAGCATCCATGGTGAATGATCCCAGTTATGGGCTCTATTTAGTCTTATGTCTCATTCAGTTATATTGTTTAAATTCTCAATTAAAGTTTGCTTTTTAATATGAATAACATTTTAAGCTATATGGTATAAAATTATATGTACATTAAGGTTAGGACTTTCCCTTATCAATAGAAACAACTCTAATAAATTAACAATAATTTCATACTTTAAAGGGACATACAAACAAGTTTGGATACAGACAAGATATAATATGAACCTTAATTACTTTACCTGCAAATTTATACTGCAGTGCCTCGCCATTAACACTTTCTTTTAAGTGTCTGAATTGTACAGCTCTAACTCCCCCCACATTATTCCTTTTATGGCTGCATCTATATTCACCATTGATATGGTAGAATACAAGATTTTAACACTTATTATCTGCTGGAGCATGCCTAGAAGCAAATTAGCTGCTGTGAACTCAGTTAAAATACAATGCCTATGTTTCTGATGTTAAACACTGATAAGGGGGATGGATCGGTCTACTCCAGAAACCACAGCTTTGCAAGTCATTTTGCTTATTTTTAAAATTTATTTTAAAATACTTGCCAGCAATATTTTAAACAAATTTGTGATGTAAACTATTTTTTACTTAATTAGCTCTTTTAGAATATGCACAGATCTCAACATGTTTTATGGCACTTTAAGCGCAGTACATTTGTTTCTTAAGTCAGTCAGTTTTTATTTTTAAAAATTCTTGCTCTTTAGCACATTGCTCTAAAATATTTAATTATTATTGGTTATTTGTAGAGCGCCAACAGACTGCGCAGCGCTAAATTTTTTTTTAATTAAAAGGCATATAACAAAATCAACTGGGTTGGCTACAAATTAAGAGAAACACAACATGACAAATATAAACATACTTCAGTATGCAAAAAACAAATAAAATCTTGCATGCAAAGTTTTTGTCAAAGAATGTCTAGGCATCCAAGCTTTCCAGATGTCTTTACTTCCCCAGAATTTAGACATTACATTTGTGGAGTGTGGGGAACCAGAAACATTCATTCACCTAGATTTAGAGTTTTGCGTTAGCTGTCCAAACCAGCGTTAAGGGGTCCTAACGCTGCTTTTGGCCGCCTGCTGCTATTTAGAGTCAGTCAGGAAAGGGTCTAACGCTCACTTTCCAGCCGCGACTTTTCCATACCGCAGATCCTCTTACGTCAATTGCGTATCCTATCTTTTCAATGGGATCTTCCTTATGCTGGTATTTAGAGTCTTGGCTGAAGTGAGCGTTAGAACTCTAACGACAAGACTCCAGCCGCAGAAAAAAAGTCAGGAGTTAAGAGCTTTATGGGCTAACGCCGGTTCATAAAGCTCTTAACTACTGTGCTCTAAAGTACACTAACACCAATAAACTACCTATGCACCCCTAAACCGAGGTCCCCCCACATCGCCGCCACTATAATTAAATTTTTTAACCCCTAATCTGCCGACCGCACACCGCCGCTACCTACATTATCCCTATGTACCCCTAATCTGCTGCCCCTAACATCGCCGACACCTACATAATATTGATTAACCCCTAATCTGCCCCCCATGTCGCCGCTACCTACCTACACTTATTAACCCCTAATCTGCCGACCGGACCTCGCCGCCACTATAATAAATGTATTAACCACTAATCTGCCCTCCCTAACATCGCCAACACCTAACTTAAAGTATTAACCCCTAATCTGCCGACCGGGCCTCGCCGCTACTCTAATAAAGGTATTAACCCCTAAAGCTAAGTCTAACCCTAACACTAACACCCCCCTAAGTTAAATATAATTTAAATCTAACGAAATAAATTATTTCTTATTAAATAAATTAATCCTATTTAAAACTAAACACTTACCTGTAAAATAAACCCTAATATAGCTACAAAATAACGAATAATTATATTGTAGCTATTTTAGGATTTATATTTATTTTACAGGCAACTTTGTATTTATTTTAACTAGGTACAATAGCTATTAAATAGTTATTTACTATTTAATAGCTACCTAGTTAAAATAATTACAAAATTACCTGTAAAATAAATATAAATCCTAAAATAAGTTACAATTAAACCTAACACTACACTAGCAATAAATTAATTAACTAAACTACCTACAATTATCTACAATTAAATCAACTAAACTAAATTACAAAAAAAACCAACACTAAATTACAAAAAATAAAAAAAATCACTGATCCGTCCAGAAGAGGGTCCGAAGTCTTCATCCTATCCGGCAAGAAGAGGTCCTCCAGAGGGTCCGAAGTCTTCATTCTATCCGGCAAGAAGGGGACATCCGGACCGGTAGACATGTTCATCCAGGCGGCGTCTTCTATCGGAACAGCCAATAGAATGCGAGCTCAATCTGATTGGCTGATTGGATCAGCCAATCGGATTGAACTTGAATCTGATTGGCTGATTCAATCAGCCAATCAGATTTTTCCTACCTTAATTCCGATTGGCTGATAAAATCCTATCAGCCAATCGGAATTCGAGGGACGCCATCTTGGATGACGTCACTTAAAGGAAGCTTCATTTGTCGGGAGTCGCCGGAAGAAGAGGATGGATCCGCGTCGGCTGCTTCAAGATGGTCCCACTCCGCGCCGGATGGATGAAGATAGAAGACGCCGTCTGGATGAACATGTCTACCGGTCCGGATGTCCTCTTCTTGCCGGATAGGATGAAGACTTCGGACTCTCTTCTGGACCTATTCTTGCCGGATAGGATTTAGACTTCGGACCCTCTTCTGGACGGATCGGTGATACCCGGCGTGGTGAAGATAAGGTAGGGAGATCTTCAGGGGCTTAGTGTTAGGTTTTTTAAGGGGGGTTTGGGTTAGATTAGGGGTATGTGGGTGGTGGGTTGTAATGTTGGGGGGGGTATTGTATGTTTTTTTTAAATGCAAAAGAGCTGATGACTTTGGGGCATGCCCCGTAAAAGGCCCTTTTAAGGGCTGGTAAGGTAAAAGAGCTGTTAACTTTTTATTTTAGAATTTTGGGGGGCTTAGAGTAGGTGTAATTAGTTTAAAATTCTTGTAATCTTTTTTTATTTTTTGTAATTTAGTGTTTTTTTTTTGTAATTTAGTTTAGTTGATTTAATTGTAGATAATTGTAGGTAGTTTAGTTAATTAATTTATTGCTAGTGTAGTGTTAGGTTTAATTGTAACTTAGGTTAGGATTTATTTTACAGGTATTTTTGTAATTATTTTAACTAGGTAGCTATTAAATAGTAAATAACTATTTAATAGCTATTGTACCTAGTTAAAATAAATACAAAGTTGCCTGTAAAATAAATATAAATCCTAAAATAGCTACAATATAATTATTCGTTATATTGTAGCTATATTAGGGTTTATTTTACAGGTAAGTGTTTAGTTTTAAATAGGATTAATTTATTTAATAAGAAATAATTTATTTAGTTAGATTTAAATTATATTTAATTTAGGGGGGTGTTAGTGTTAGACTTAGCTTTAGGGGTTAATACATTTAGTAGCGGCGAGGTCCGGTCGGCAGATTAGGGGTTAATAAGTGTAGGTAGGTAGCGGCGACTTGGGGGCGGCAGATTAGGGGTTAATAAATATAATATAGGGGTTGGCGATGTTAGGGGCAACAGATTAGGGGTACATAGCTATAATGTAGGTTGCGGCGGTGTACAGAGCGGCAGATTAGGGGTTAATAATAATAAAATGCAGGGGTCAGCGATAGCGGAGGCCGCAGATTAGGGGTTAATAAGTGTAAGGTTAGGGGTGTTTAGACTCGGGGTACATGTTAGGGTGTTAGGTGCAGACTTAGGAAGTGTTTCCCATAGGAAACAATGGGGCTGCGTTAGGAGCTGAACGCTGCTTTTTTGCAGATGTTAGGTTTTTTTTCAGCTCAAACTGCCCCTCTGTTTCCTATGGAGGAATCGTGCACAAGCATGTTTTTGAAGCTGTCCGCGTCCGTAAGCAACGCTGGTATTTATAGTTGAAGTGGCGGTAAATTATGCTCTACGCTCCCTTTTTGGAGCCTAACGCAGCCCTTCAGAGAACTCTAAATACCAGCGTTGTTTTAAAGGTGCAGGGGGGGAAAAACACGTGTAGCTAACGCACCCCTTTGGCCGCAAAACTCTAAATCTAGCGGTTTGTTTTTATTACATCTGACTAATAATATATTTGTTCCTTAGTTGAAGTTCAATAAGGATTAAATGAAGGTGGATTACCTGCCAGGATAACCAAAGGTTCCTTTAGTCTAAAGATAGCTAAAATAGCTGTTTATTCAATCCAATGCACTGGCACTATGATCTTACAGGAAATCATCATGCCGGAATGCCAAAACCATCTAATATATGATGTCCTGTTTTCAAACTATCAAAGGTAAAAATTTCTTTGCAGTACTACAGTTTATTGACTAAGGCTTTGCTGTCCTTCAGTAGAGTACCTATTATTTTTCAAACTGCACACAGTTCACAGGTCTTTAATGCCAACTTTCTGTCAGGTCAGCCCAACAACTGGAGGAAGGGATAACCCTACCTGACTCCTGGTCGCTATTTGGTGTCGCCAAACCACATAGTTAGCACTGAACCAAAATAGAAAGAACCCAGAGGAATTCAGACAGAAGAGTTTTCTCCAACATAGGTGTGTCCGGTCCACGGCGTCATCCTTACTTGTGGGATATTCTCTTCCCCAACAGGAAATGGCAAAGAGCCCAGCAAAGCTGGTCACATGATCCCTCCTAGGCTCCGCCTACCCCAGTCATTCTCTTTGCCGTTGTACAGGCGCACTTGTTTTTGAGGACAGCATGGCATGCAGCTGCATGTGTGTGGAGCTCTGATACATAGAAAAGTCTTTCTGAAGGCATCATTTGGTATCGTATTCCCCTTTGGGCTTGGTTGGGTCTCAGCAAAGCAGATTCCAGGGACTGTAAAGGGGTTAAATATAAAAACGGCTCCGGTTCCGTTATTTTAAGGGTTAAAGCTTCCAAATTTGGTGTGCAATACTTTTAAGGCTTTAAGACACTGTGGTGAAATTTTGGTGAATTTTGAACAATTCCTTCATACTTTTTCGCAATTGCAGTAATAAAGTGTGTTTAGTTTAAAATTTAAAGTGACAGTAACGGTTTTATTTTAAAACGTTTTTTTGTGCTTTGTTATCAAGTTTATGCCTGTTTAACATGTCTGAACTACCAGATAGATTGTGTTCTGACTGTGGGGAAACCAAGGTTCCTTCTCATTTAACTATATGTATTTTATGTCATAAAAAAATTTAGTAAAAATGATGCCCAAGATGATTCCTCAAGTGAGGGGAGTAAGCATGGTATTGCATCATCCCCTCCTTCGTCTACACTAGTCTTGCCCATACAGGAGGCCCCTAGTACATCTAGTGCGCCAATACTCCTTACTATGCAACATTTAACGGCTGTAATGGATAATTCTATCAAAAACATTTTAGCCAATATGCCCACTTATCAGCGAAAGCGCGACTGCTCTGTTTTAGAAAATTCTGTAGAGCATGAGAACGCTGATGATATGGTTTCTGAAGGGCCCCTACACCAGTCTGAGGGGGCCAGGGAGGTTTTGTCTGAGGGAGAAATTTCAGATTCAGGAAACATTTCTCAACTAGCTGAACCTGATGTGATTACTTTTAAATTTAAGTTGGAACATCTCCGCGCTCTGCTTAAGGAGGTGTTATCCAATTTGGATGATAGTGATTATCTGGTCATTCCAGAACCACTATGTAAAATGGAAAAGTTCTTAGAGGCCCCGGGGCCCCCCGAAGCTTTTCCTATATCCAAGCGGGTGGCGTACATTGTTAGTAAAGAATGGGACAGGCCCGGTATACCTTTAGTACCTCCCCCCATATTTATAAAATAGAATAGTCGACCCCAGAAAGGACTGATGGCAGACAGTCCCCAAGGTCGAGGGGGCGGTTTCTACTCTACACAAGCGCGCCACTATACCCATAGAAGATAGTTGTGCTTTCCAAGATCCTATGGATAAAAAATTAGAAGGTCTGCTAAAGATGTTTGTTCAGCAAGGTTCCCTTCTACAACCAATTGCATGCATTGTCCCTGTCACTGCAGCCGCGTGTTTCTAGTTTGATGAGCTAGGAAAGGCGATTATTAGTAATTCTTCTTCTTATGAGGAGATTATGGACAGAATTCGTGCTCTTAAATTGGCTAATTCTTTCACCCTAGACGCCACCTTGCAATTGGCTAGGTTAGCGGCGAAAAAATTCTGGGTTTGCTATTGTGGCGCAGAGCGCTTTGGTTAAAATCTTGGGCAGCGGATGCGTCTTCCAAGAACAAATTGCTTGACATTCCTTTCAAGGGGAAAACACTCTTTGGCCCTGACTTGAAAGAGATTATCTCTGATATCACTGGGGGCAAGGGCCACGCCCTTCCTCAGGATAGGTCTTTTCAAGACCAAAAATAAACCTAAGTTTCGTCCCTTTCGCAGAAACGGATCAGCCCCAAGGGCTACGTCCTCTAAGCAGGAAGGTAATACTTCTCAAGCCAATCCAGCCTGGAGACCTATGCAAGGCTGGAACAAAGGAAAGCAGGCCAGGAAACCTGCCACTGCTACCAAGACAGCATGAAATGCGGGCCCCCGATCCCGGACCGGATCTGGTGGGGGGCGGACTCTCTCTCTTCGCTCAGGCTTGGGCAAGAGATGTTCTGGATCCTTGGGCGCTAGAAATAGTCTCCCAAGGTTATTCTCTGGAGTTCAAGGGGCTTCCTCCAAGGGGGAGGTTCCACAGGTCTCAGTTGTCTTCAGACCACATATGAAGACAGGCATTCTTACATTGGGTAGAAGACCTGCTAAAAATGGGAGTGATTCATCCTGTTCCATTAGGAGAACAAGGGATGGGGTTCTACTCCAATCTGTTCATAGTTCCCAAAAAAGAGGGAACGTTCAGACCAATCTTAGATCTCAAGATCTCGAACAAGTTTCTCAAGGTTCCATCGTTCAAGATGGAAACCATTCGAACACTTCTTCCTTCCATCCAGGAAGGTCAATTCATGACCAAGGTGGATTTCAAGGATGCGTATCTACATATTCCTATCCACAAGGAACATCATCGGTTCCTAAGGTTTGCATTCCTGGACAAACATTTCCAGTTCGTGGCATTTTCTTTCGGATTAGTCACTGCTCCTAGGATTTTCTCATAGGTACTAGGGTCCCTTCTGGCGGTGCTAAGACCAAGGGGCATTGCTGTAGTACCTTACTTGGACGACATTCTGATTCGAGCGTCGTCCCTTCCTCAAGTAAAGGCTCGCACGGACATTGTCCTGGCCTTTCTCAGATCTCACGGATGGAAAGTGAACGTGGAAAAGAGTTCTCTATCTCCGTCAACGAGGGTTCCCTTCTTGGGAACTATAATAGACTCCTTAGAAATGAGGATTTTTCTGACAGAAGCCAGAAAAACAAACCTTCTAGACTCTTGTCGGATACTTCATTCCGTTCCTCTTCCTTCCATAGCGCAGTGCATGGAAGTGATAGGTTTGATGGTAGCGGCAATGGACATAGTTCCTTTTGTGCGCATTCATCTAAGACCATTACAACTGTTCATGCTCAGTCAGTGGAATGGGGACTATTCAGACTTGTCTCCGAAGATACAAGTAAATCAGAGGACCAGAGACTCATTCCGTTGGTGGCTGTCCCTGGACAACCTGTCACAAGGGATGACCTTCCGCAGACCAGAGTGGGTCATTGTCACGACCGACGCCAGCCTGATGGGCTGGGGCGCGGTCTGGGGATCCCTGAAAGCTCAGGGTCTTTGGTCTCGGGTAGACTCTCTTCTACCGATAAATATTCTGGAACTGAGAGCGATATTCAATGCTCTCAAAGCTTGGCCTCAGCTAGCGAGGGCCAAGTTCATACATCAACCATCAGGGGGGAACAAGGAGTTCCCTAGCGATGGAAGAAGTGACCAAAATCATTCTATGGGCGGAGTCTCACTCCTGCCACCTGTCTGCTATCCACATCCCAGGAGTGGAAAATTGGGAAGCGGATTTTCTGAGTCGTCAGACATTGCATCCGGGGGAGTGGGAACTCCATCCGGAAATCTTTGCCCAAGTCACTCAACCGTGGGGCATTCCAGACATGGATCTGATGGCCTCTCGTCAGAACTTCAGAGTTCCTTACTACGGGTACAGATCCAGGGATCCCAAGGCGGCTCTAGTGGATGCACTAGTAGCACCTTGGACCTTCAAACTAGCTTATGTGTTCCCGCCGTTTTCCTCTCATCCCCAGGCTGGTAGCCAGGATCAATCAGGAGAGGGCGTCGGTGATTTTGATAGCTCCTGCGTGGCCACGCAGGACTTGGTATGCAGATCTGGTGAATATGTCATCGGCTCCACCATGGAAGCTACCTTTGAGAGACCTTCTTGTTCTAGGTCCGTTCGACCCACTCCAGCTGACTGCTTGGAGATTGAACGCTTGATCTTATCAAAGCGAGGGTTCTCAGATTCTGTTATTAATACTCTTGTTCAGGCCTGAAAGCCTGTAACCAGAAAAATTACCACATAATTTGGTATATCTGTTGGTGTGAATCTGCAGGATTCCCTTGGGACAAGGTTAAGATTCCTAAGAGTCTATCCTTCCTTCGAGAAGGATTGGAAAAAGGATTATCTGCAAGTTCCTTGATGGGACAGATTTCTGCCTTGTCTGTGTTACTTCACAAAAAGCTGGCAGCTGTGCCAGATGTTCTAGCCTTTGTTCAGGCTCTGGTTAGAATCAGGCCTGTTTACAAAATTTTGACTCCTCCTTGGAGTCTCAACCTAGTTCTTCAGGGGGTTCCGTTTGAACCCTTACATTCCGTTGATATTAAGTTATTATCTTGGAAAGTTTTGTTTTTGGTTGCAATTTCTTCTGCTAGAAGAGTTTCAGAATTATCTGCTCTGCAGTGTTCTTCTCCTTATCTGGTGTTTCATGCAGATAAGGTGGTTTTGCGTACTAAACCTGGTTTTCTTCCAAAAGTTGTTTCTAACAAAAACATTAACCAGGAGATAGTTGTGCCTTCTTTGTGTCCTAATCCAGTTTCAAAGAAGGAACGTTTGTTGCACAACTTGGATGTAGTTCGTGCTCTCAAATTTTACTTAGCAGCTACTAAGGATTCAGACAAACTTTGTCTTTGTTTGTTGTTTATTCTGGTAAACGGAGAGGTCAAAAAGCAACTTCTACCTCTCTCTCCTTCTGGATTAAAAGCATTATCCGATTGGCTTATGAGACTGCCGGACGGCAGCCTCCTGAAAAAATCACAGCTCACTCCACTAGGGCTGTGGCTTCCACATGGGCCTTCAAGAACGAGGCTTCTGTTGATCAGATATGTAAGGCAGCGACTTGGTCTTCACTGCACACTTTTTCTAAATTTTACAAATTTGATACTTTTGCTTCTTCTGAGGCTATTTTTGGGAGAAAGGTTTTGCAAGCCGTGGTGCCTTCCATTTAGGTGACCTGATTTGCTCCCTCCCTTCATCCGTGTCCTAAAGCTTTGGTATTGGTTCCCACAAGTAAGGATGACGCCGTGGACCGGACACACCTATGTTGGAGAAAACAGAATTTATGTTTACCTGATAAATTACTTTCTCCAACGGTGTGTCCGGTCCACGGCCCGCCCTGGTTTTTTTAATCAGGTCTGATAATTTATTTTCTTTAACTACAGTCACCACGGTAACATATGGTTTCTCCTATGCAAATATTCCTCCTTAACGTCGGTCGAATGACTGGGGTAGGCGGAGCCTAGGAGGGATCATGTGACCAGCTTTGCTGGGCTCTTTGCCATTTCCTGTTGGGGAAGAGAATATCCCACAAGTAAGGATGACGCCGTGGACCGGACACACCGTTGGAGAAAGTAATTTATCAGGTAAACATAAATTCTGTTTTTCAAGCAAAGGTAAATAACAGCACAGGCAATAAACTGTACAAACTCAGAATCCGAAAAAATAGTCCAGGAACTTACCACAGGTAAGCAGGAACCATTTAGCAAGAGTAGAAAAGGAGCAGGCAAAGGGATTGTCAAAAACTGTCAGGGTCATTCATATACAGCAAAAAAACAGGACAGAGCACATCCAGAGGAAACCTCAATAACTGGGAAAAGAGAATCAGTAAGTGATGGTTTAAATAGGCCTGACAGGATTGCAAATTCCCTGCAGCTGCCGATTGGTGGAGCTAGTGACTGCAAAAAACAAGTCAAATACACAGTAACCAGCCAAAGTCACAAACCACAGATAGCTCAAAGATTAAAGGGACACTCAAGTCAAAATACAAATTTCATGATTCAGATAGAACATGCAATTTTGACCCCTTCGCTAACGGAACTTTTAGAGAAGAACTTGCCCAAAATAACCAAGACTTTTTTTATAGAATTTTTGCTATCACTCTATTTAAAAAGAAAAAAAGCCTTGTTTTTTTATTTATCTGTCAAAACTATATTTTTTTTTAAGTAGACAACGCAAGGTATTGATCTAGGCCCATTTTGGTATATTTCATGCCACGATTTCACCGCCCAATGCGATCATGTAAAAAAAAAAAAAAAGTTAACTTTTTCATAAACTTTAGGTTTCACACTGAAATTATTTACATGCCGCTTGTGAAATCATGGCACAAATGATTGTAAAACCTTTTCTGGGATCCCCTTTGTTCAGAAATAGCATTGCTTTTTGGTAAGTAGAATGCCGCTAATTGCAGCTAAGCACCACACTTTTATTATTCCCAGCAGTGAATGGGGTGAATCAGGTAGCTTGTAAGGTTAATTTTAGCTTTAGTGTAGAGATTACCCTCCCATCTCCTCATCCTTCCCAAATAGCTCTCTTCCCTCCCTCAGCCCCCACTGGTTACCACCATCTTAGGTACTGGCAGACAGTCTGACAGTAACACTTTAGTTGTTTTTTCCCTCCTCAACCATCCCATCCCCAAATAGCTCTCTAAATCTCCCCCTCCCACTTTCAGCAATCTTTAGTACTGGCAGCTGTCTGCCAGTACCTATAAAATACATTTTACATTTCTCCAACATAGGTGTGTCCGGTCCACGGCGTCATCCTTACTTGTGGGATATTCTCTTCCCCAACAGGAAATGGCAAAGAGCCCAGCAAAGCTGGTCACATGATCCCTCCTAGGCTCCGCCTACCCTAGTCATTCTCTTTGCCGTTGTACAGGCAACATCTCCACGGAGATGGCTTAGAGTTTTTTAGTGTTTAACTGTAGTTTTTATTATTCAATCAAGAGTTTGTTATTTTAAAATAGTGCTGGTATGTACTATTTACTCAGAAACAGAAAAGAGATGAAGATTTCTGTTTGTATGAGGAAAATGATTTTAGCAACCGTCACTAAAATCCATGGCTGTTCCACACAGGACTGTTGAGAGCAATTAACTTCAGTTGGGGGAACAGTGAGCAGTCTCTTGCTGCTTGAGGTATGACACATTCTAACAAGACGATGTAATGCTGGAAGCTGTCATTTTCCCTATGGGATCCGGTAAGCCATGTTTATTACGATCGTAAATAAGGGCTTCACAAGGGCTTATTAAGACTGTAGACTTTTTCTGGGCTAAATCGATTCATTATTAACACATATTTAGCCTTGAGGAATCATTTTATTTGGGTATTTTGATATAATAATATCGGCAGGCACTGTTTTAGACACCTTATTCTTTAGGGGCTTTCCCAAAGCATAGGCAGAGCCTCATTTTCGCGCCGGTGTTGCGCACTTGTTTTTGAGAGGCATGGCATGCAGTCGCATGTGAGAGGAGCTCTGATACTTAGAAAAGACTTTCTGAAGGCGTCATTTGGTATCGTATTCCCCTTTGGGCTTGGTTGGGTCTCAGCAAAGCAGATACCAGGGACTGTAAAGGGGTTAAAGTTCAAAACGGCTCCGGTTCCGTTATTTTAAGGGTTAAAGCTTCCAAATTTGGTATGCAATACTTTTAAGGCTTTAAGACACTGTGGTGAAAATTTGGTGAACAATTTTTGAACAATTCCTTCATGTTTTTTCGCAATTGCAGTAATAAAGTGTGTTCAGTTTAAAATTTAAAGTGACAGTAACGGTTTTATTTCAAAACGTTTTTTGTACTTTGTTATCAAGTTTATGCCTGTTTAACATGTCTGAACTACCAGATAGACTGTGTTCTGAATGTGGGGAAGCCAGAATTCCTATTCATTTAAATAAATGTGATTTATGTGACAATGACAATGATGCCCAAGATGATTCCTCAAGTGAGGGGAGTAAGCATGGTACTGCATCATTCCCTCCTTCGTCTACACGAGTCTTGCCCACTCAGGAGGCCCCTAGTACATCTAGCGCGCCAATACTCCTTACTATGCAACAATTAACGGCTGTAATGGATAATTCTGTCAAAAACATTTTAGCCAAAATGAACACTTATCAGCGTAAGCGCGACTGCTCTTTTTTAGATACCGAAGAGCATGACGACGCTGATAATAATGTTTCTGAAGGGCCCCTAACCCAGTCTGATGGGGCCAGGGAGGTTTTGTCTGAGGGAGAAATTACTGATTCAGGGAACATTTCTCAACAAGCTGAACCTGATGTGATTACATTTAAATTTAAGTTGGAACATCTCCGCATTCTGCTTAAGGAGGTATTATCCACTCTGGATGATTGTGACAAGTTGGTCATCCCAGAGAAACTATGTAAAATGGACAAGTTCCTAGAGGTGCCGGGGCTCCCAGAAGCTTTTCCTATACCCAAGCGGGTGGCGGACATTGTTAATAAAGAATGGGAAAGGCCCGGTATTCCTTTCGTCCCTCCCCCCATATTTAAAAAATTGTTTCCTATGGTCGACCCCAGAAAGGACTTATGGCAGACAGTCCCCAAGGTCGAGGGAGCGGTTTCCACTTTAAACAAACGCACCACTATACCCATAGAGGATAGTTGTGCTTTCAAAGATCCTATGGATAAAAAATTAGAAGGTTTGCTTAAAAAGATGTTTGTTCAGCAGGGTTACCTTCTACAACCAATTTCATGCGTTGTCCCTGTCGCTACAGCCGCATGTTTCTGGTTCGATGAGCTGATAAAGGCGGTCGATAGTGATTCTCCTCCTTATGAGGAGATTATGGACAGAATCAATGCTCTCAAATTGGCTAATTCTTTTACCCTAGACGCCACTTTGCAATTGGCTAGGTTAGCGGCTAAGAATTCTGGGTTTGCTATTGTGGCGCGCAGAGCGCTTTGGTTGAAATCTTGGTCGGCTGATGCGTCTTCCAAGAACAAGCTACTTAACATTCCTTTCAAGGGGAAAACGCTGTTTGGCCCTGACTTGAAAGAGATTATCTCTGATATCACTGGGGGTAAGGGCCACGCCCTTCCTCAGGATCGGCCTTTCAAGGCAAAAAATAAACCTAATTTTCGTCCCTTTCGTAGAAACGGACCAGCCCAAAGTGCTACGTCCTCTAAGCAAGAGGGTAATACTTCTCAAGCCAAGCCAGCTTGGAGACCAATGCAAGGCTGGAACAAGGGAAAGCAGGCCAAGAAACCTGCCACTGCTACCAAGACAGCATGAAATGTTGGCCCCCGATCCGGGACCGGATCTGGTGGGGGGCAGACTCTCTCTCTTCGCTCAGGCTTGGGCAAGAGATGTTCTGGATCCTTGGGCGCTAGAAATAGTCTCCCAAGGTTATCTTCTGGAATTCAAGGGGCTTCCCCCAAGGGGGAGGTTCCACAGGTCTCAGTTGTCTTCAGACCACATAAAAAGACAGGCATTCTTACATTGTGTAGAAGACCTGTTAAAAATGGGAGTGATTCATCCTGTTCCATTAAGAGAACAAGGGATGGGGTTCTACTCCAATCTGTTCATAGTTCCCAAAAAAGAGGGAACGTTCAGACCAATCTTAGATCTCAAGATCTTAAACAAGTTTCTCAAGGTTCCATCGTTCAAGATGGAAACCATTCGAACTATTCTTCCTTCCATCCAGGAAGGTCAATTCATGACCACGGTGGATTTAAAGGATGCGTATCTACATATTCCTATCCACAAGGAACATCATCGGTTCCTAAGGTTCGCATTCCTGGACAAGCATTACCAGTTCGTGGCGCTTCCTTTCGGATTAGCCACTGCTCCAAGGATTTTCACAAAGGTACTAGGGTCCCTTCTAGCTGTGCTAAGACCAAGGGGCATTGCTGTAGTACCTTACTTGGACGACATTCTGATTCAAGCGTCGTCCCTTCCTCAAGCAAAGGCTCACACGGACATAGTCCTGGCCTTTCTCAGATCTCACGGATGGAAAGTGAACGTGGAAAAGAGTTCTCTATCTCCGTCAACAAGGGTTCCCTTCTTGGGAACAATAATAGACTCCTTAGAAATGAGGATATTTCTGACAGAGGCCAGAAAAACAAAGCTTCTAGACTCTTGTCGGATACTTCATTCCGTTCCTCTTCCTTCCATAGCTCAGTGCATGGAAGTGATCGGGTTGATGGTAGCGGCAATGGACATAGTTCCTTTTGCGCGCATTCATCTAAGACCATTACAACTGTGCATGCTCAGTCAGTGGAATGGGGATTATACAGACTTGTCTCCGAAGATACAAGTAAATCAGAGGACCAGAGACTCATTCCGTTGGTGGCTGTCCCTGGACAACCTGTCACAAGGGATGACATTCCGCAGACCAGAGTGGGTCATTGTCACGACCGACGCCAGTCTGATGGGCTGGGGCGCGGTCTGGGGATCCCTGAAAGCTCAGGGTCTTTGGTCTCGGGAAGAATCTCTTCTACCGATAAATATTCTGGAACTGAGAGCGATATTCAATGCTCTCAAGGCTTGGCCTCAGCTAGCGAGGGCCAAGTTCATACGGTTTCAATCAGACAACATGACAACTGTTGCGTACATCAACCATCAGGGGGGAACAAGGAGTTCCCTAGCGATGGAAGAAGTGACCAAAATCATTCTATGGGCGGAGTCTCACTCCTGCCACCTGTCCGCTATCCACATCCCAGGAGTGGAAAATTGGGAAGCGGATTTTCTGAGTCGTCAGACATTGCATCCGGGGGAGTGGGAACTCCATCCGGAAATCTTTGCCCAAGTCACTCAGCTGTGGGGCATTCCAGACATGGATCTGATGGCCTCTCGTCAGAACTTCAAAGTTCCTTGCTACGGGTCCAGATCCAGGGATCCCAAGGCGGCTCTAGTGGATGCACTAGTAGCACCTTGGACCTTCAAACTAGCTTATGTGTTCCCGCTGTTTCCTCTCATCCCCAGGCTGGTAGCCAGGATCAATCAGGAGAGGGCGTCGGTGATCTTGATAGCTCCTGCGTGGCCACGCAGGACTTGGTATGCAGATCTGGTGAATATGTCATCGGCTCCACCTTGGAAGCTACCTTTGAGACGAGACCTTCTTGTTCAGGGTCCGTTCGAACATCCGAACCTGGTTTCACTCCAGCTGACTGCTTGGAGATTGAACGCTTGATCTTATCGAAGCGAGGGTTCTCAGATTCTGTTATCGATACTCTTGTTCAGGCCAGAAAGCCTGTAACTAGAAAGATTTACCACAAAATTTGGAAAAAATATATCTGTTGGTGTGAATCTAAAGGATTCCCTTGGGACAAGGTTAAGATTCCTAAGATTCTATCCTTCCTTCAAGAAGGATTGGAAAAAGGATTATCTGCAAGTTCCCTGAAGGGACAGATTTCTGCCTTGTCTGTGTTACTTCACAAAAAACTGGCAGCTGTGCCAGATGTTCAAGCCTTTGTTCAGGCTCTGGTTAGAATTAAGCCTGTTTACAAACCTTTGACTCCTCCTTGGAGTCTCAATTTAGTTCTTTCAGTTCTTCAGGGGGTTCCGTTTGAACCCTTACATTCCGTTGATATTAAGTTATTATCTTGGAAAGTTTTGTTTTTAGTTGCAATTTCTTCTGCTAGAAGAGTTTCAGAATTATCTGCTCTGCAGTGTTCTCCTCCTTATCTGGTGTTCCATGCAGATAAGGTGGTTTTACGTACTAAACCTGGTTTTCTTCCAAAAGTTGTTTCTAACAAAAACATTAACCAGGAGATTATCGTACCTTCTCTGTGTCCGAAACCAGTTTCAAAGAAGGAACGTTTGTTGCACAATTTGGATGTTGTTCGCGCTCTAAAATTCTATTTAGATGCTACAAAGGATTTTAGACAAACATCTTCCTTGTTTGTTGTTTATTCCGATAAAAGGAGAGGTCAAAAAGCAACTTCTACCTCTCTCTCTTTTTGGATTAAAAGCATCATCAGATTGGCTTACGAGACTGCCGGACGGCAGCCTCCCGAAAGAATCACAGCTCATTCCACTAGGGCTGTGGCTTCCACATGGGCCTTCAAGAACGAGGCTTCTGTTGATCAGATATGTAGGGCAGCGACTTGGTCTTCACTGCACACTTTTACCAAATTTTACAAGTTTGATACTTTTGCTTCTTCTGAGGCTATTTTTGGGAGAAAGGTTTTGCAAACCGTGGTGCCTTCCATTTAGGTGACCTGATTTGCTCCCTCCCTTCATCCGTGTCCTAAAGCTTTGGTATTGGTTCCCACAAGTAAGGATGACGCCGTGGACCGGACACACCTATGTTGGAGAAAACAGAATTTATGTTTACCTGATAAATTACTTTCTCCAACGGTGTGTCCGGTCCACGGCCCGCCCTGGTTTTTTTTTTAATCAGGTCTGATAATTTATTTTCTTTAACTACAGTCACCACGGTACCATATGGTTTCTCCTATGCAAATATTCCTCCTTAACGTCGGTCGAATGACTGGGGTAGGCGGAGCCTAGGAGGGATCATGTGACCAGCTTTGCTGGGCTCTTTGCCATTTCCTGTTGGGGAAGAGAATATCCCACAAGTAAGGATGACGCCGTGGACCGGACACACCGTTGGAGTAAGTAATTTATCAGGTAAACATAAATTCTGTTTTTCTGTAGTGTAATGTAGTCCCCCCATTTTTTTATGTTGTGTAGGGCAGCCCACTCCTTCCCTCCCCTGCTGGACAACCCACACCCCTCCCGGTTTCCTTCCGACACCTCCCGCCGTTACCAGCAGATGATCGTTAGAGACGGTGACACACACGGTGTCACCGTCTGTAACAATATTGCATCTGCCTTAATATACGTCATGCGGTATACAAAAGGCAAAGTACAGCATGATGTATATTTACATAATTTTGGCTTAAGGGGTTTAACAACTTTCCAATTTACTTATGTGATGACCAGGGTTATCCAACCCTGCGCCAGTCACTTATTTGGCACAGAAAGGGTTATCAGACCCCTTCCACTCTCACTAATATGTCACAATCTAGCCACACCAGGCAAGCTTGTGATTTAGTTCAGTGGGTGCAAGGGTTAACAACACTCTCCAGTCTGTACTAGACGTAAAAGAAATGCCCAAAACTCCCCTTTAATGCCACCCACACTAAACTAACTATAATATTTAGCTATCACCACTTAAGATTATATGATATGGGAAATCTTAAGGAAACCCCAGATTTACACATTAACTCTTAGAATACAATTTAGCAGAAAATAACCTAAAATATACAGTTCTAAAATTCCCGTCTCTTTCAGTAACGTGGTTCAATTATTAGACAAAGGCCAAAGCTTAATAAATTAATTTCTCCAACATAGGTGTGTCCGGTCCACGGCGTCATCCTTACTTGTGGGATATTCTCTTCCCCAACAGGAAATGGCAAAGAGCCCAGCAAAGCTGGTCACATGATCCCTCCTAGGCTCCGCCTACCCCAGTCATTCTCTTTGCCGTTGTACAGGCAACATCTCCACGGAGATGGCTTAGAGTTTTTTAGTGTTTAACTGTAGTTTTTATTATTCAATCAAGAGTTTGTTATTTTGAAATAGTGCTGGTATGTACTATTTACTCAGAAACAGAAAAGAGATGAAGATTTCTGTTTGTATGAGGAAAATGATTTTAGCAACCGTAACTAAAATCCATGGCTGTTCCACACAGGACTGTTGAGAGCAATTAACTTCAGTTGGGGGAACAGTGTGCAGTCTCTTGCTGCTTGAGGTATGACACATTCTAACAAGACGATGTAATGCTGGAAGCTGTCATTTTCCCTATGGGATCCGGTAAGCCATGTTTATTACGATCATAAATAAGGGCTTCACAAGGGCTTATTAAGACTGTAGACTGTTTCTGGGCTAAATCGATTCATTATTAACACATATTTAGCCTTGAGGAATCATTTTATCTGGGTATTTTGATATAATAATATCGGCAGGCACTGTATTAGACACCTTATTCCTTAGGGGCTTTCCCAAAGCTTAAGCAGAGCCTCATTTTCGCGCCGGTGTGGCGCACTTGTTTTTGAGAGGCATGGCATGCAGTCGCATGTGAGAGGAGCTCTGATACTTAGAAAAGACTTTCTGAAGGCGTCATTTGGTATCGTATTCCCCTTTGGGCTTGGTTGGGTCTCAGCAAAGCAGATACCAGGGACTGTAAAGGGGTTAAAGCTTAAAACGGCTCCGGTTCCGTTATTTTAAGGGTTAAAGCTTCCAAATTTGGTGTGCAATACTTTTAAGGCTTTAAGACACTGTGGTGAAAATTTGGTGAATTTTGAACAATTCCTTCATGTTTTTTCGCAATTGCAGTAATAAAGTGTGTTCAGTTTAAAATTTAAAGTGACAGTAACGGTTTTATTTTAAAACGTTTTTGTACTTTGTTATCAAGTTTATGCCTGTTTAACATGTCTGAACTACCAGATAGACTGTGTTCTGAATGTGGGGAAGCCAGGATTCCTATTCATTTAAATAAATGTGATTTATGTGATAATGACAATGATGCCCAAGATGATTCCTCAAGTGAGGGGAGTAAGCATGGTACTGCATCATTCCCTCCTTCGTCTACACGAGTCTTGCCCACTCAGGAGGCCCCTAGTACATCTAGCGCGCCAATACTCCTTACTATGCAACAATTAACGGCTGTAATGGATAATTCTGTCAAAAACATTTTAGCCAAAATGAACCCTTGTCAGCGTAAGCGTGGCTGCTCTGTTTTAGATACTGAAGAGCATGACGACGCTGATATTAATATCTCTGAAGGGCCCCTAACCCAGTCTGATGGGGCCAGGGAGGTTTTGTCTGAGGGAGAAATTACTGATTCAGGGAACATTTCTCAACAGGCTGAACCTGATGTGATTGCATTTAAATTTAAGTTGGAACATCTCCGCATTCTGCTTAAGGAGGTATTATCCACTCTGGATGATTGTGAAAAGTTGGTCATCCCAGAGAAACTATGTAAAATGGACAAGTTCCTAGAGGTGCCGGGGCTCCCAGAAGCTTTTCCTATACCCAAGCGGGTGGCGGACATTGTTAATAAAGAATGGGAAAGGCCCGGTATTCCTTTCGTCCCTCCCCCCATATTTAAAAAATTGTTTCCTATGGTCGACCCCAGAAAGGACTTATGGCAGACAGTCCCCAAGGTCGAGGGAGCGGTTTCCACTTTAAACAAACGCACCACTATACCCATAGAGGATAGTTGTGCTTTCAAAGATCCTATGGATAAAAAATTAGAAGGTTTGCTTAAAAAGATGTTTGTTCAGCAGGGTTACCTTCTACAACCAATTTCATGCATTGTCCCTGTCGCTACAGCCGCATGTTTCTGGTTCGATGAGCTGATAAAGACGCTCGATAGTGATTCTCCTCCTTATGAGGAGATTATGGACAGAATCAATGCTCTCAAATTGGCTAATTCTTTCACCCTAGACGCCACTTTGCAATTGGCTAGGTTAGCGGCTAAGAATTCTGGGTTTGCTATTGTGGCGCGCAGAGCGCTTTGGTTGAAATCTTGGTCGGCTGATGCGTCTTCCAAGAACAAGCTACTAAACATTCCTTTCAAGGGGAAAACGCTGTTTGGCCCTGACTTGAAAGAGATTATCTCTGATATCACTGGGGGTAAGGGCCACGCCCTTCCTCAGGATCGGCCTTTCAAGGCAAAAAATAGACCTAATTTTCGTCCCTTTCGTAAAAACGGACCAGCCCAAAGTGCTACGTCCTCTAAGCAAGAGGGTAATACTTCTCAAGCCAAGCCAGCTTGGAGACCAATGCAAGGCTGGAACAAGGGAAAGCAGGCCAAGAAACCTGCCACTGCTACCAAGACAGCATGAAATGTTGGCCCCCGATCCGGGACCGGATCTGGTGGGGGGCAGACTCTCTCTCTTCGCTCAGGCTTGGGCAAGAGATGTTCTGGATCCTTGGGCGCTAGAAATAGTCTCCCAAGGTTATCTTCTGGAATTCAAGGGACTTCCCCCAAGGGGGAGGTTCCACAGGTCTCAGTTGTCTTCAGACCACATAAAAAGACAGGCGTTCTTACATTGTGTAGAAGACCTGTTAAAAATGGGAGTGATTCATCCTGTTCCATTAAGAGAACAAGGGATGGGGTTCTACTCCAATCTGTTCATAGTTCCCAAAAAAGAGGGAACGTTCAGACCAATCTTAGATCTCAAGATCTTAAACAAGTTTCTCAAGGTTCCATCGTTCAAGATGGAAACCATTCGAACTATTCTTCCTTCCATCCAGGAAGGTCAATTCATGACCACGGTGGATTTAAAGGATGCGTATCTACATATTCCTATCCACAAGGAACATCATCGGTTCCTAAGGTTCGCATTCCTGGACAAACATTACCAGTTCGTGGCGCTTCCTTTCGGATTAGCCACTGCTCCAAGGATTTTCACAAAGGTACTAGGGTCCCTTCTAGCTGTGCTACGACCAAGGGGCATTGCGGTAGTACCTTACTTGGACGACATTCTGATTCAAGCGTCGTCCCTTCCTCAAGCAAAGGCTCACACGGACATCGTCCTGGCCTTTCTCAGATCTCACGGTTGGAAAGTGAACGTGGAAAAGAGTTCTCTATCCCCGTCAACAAGGGTTCCCTTCTTGGGAACAATTATAGACTCCTTAGAAATGAGGATTTTTCTGACAGAGGTCAGAAAAACAAAACTTCTAGACTCTTGTCGGATACTTCATTCCGTTCCTCTTCCTTCCATAGCTCAGTGCATGGAAGTGATCGGGTTGATGGTAGCGGCAATGGACATAGTTCCTTTTGCGCGCATTCATCTAAGACCATTACAACTGTGCATGCTCAGTCAGTGGAATGGGGACTATACAGACTTGTCTCCGAAGATACAAGTAAATCAGAGGACCAGAGACTCACTCCGTTGGTGGCTGTCCCTGGACAACCTGTCACAAGGGATGACATTCCGCAGACCAGAGTGGGTCATTGTCACGACCGACGCCAGTCTGATGGGCTGGGGCGCGGTCTGGGGATCCCTGAAAGCTCAGGGTCTTTGGTCTCGGGAAGAATCTCTTCTACCGATAAATATTCTGGAACTGAGAGCGATATTCAATGCTCTCAAGGCTTGGCCTCAGCTAGCGAGGACCAAGTTCATACGGTTTCAATCAGACAACATGACAACTGTTGCGTACATCAACCATCAGGGGGGAACAAGGAGTTCCCTAGCGATGGAAGAAGTGACCAAAATTATTCTATGGGCGGAGTCTCACTCCTGCCACCTGTCTGCTATCCACATCCCAGGAGTGGAAAATTGGGAAGCGGATTTTCTGAGTCGTCAGACATTGCATCCGGGGGAGTGGGAACTCCATCCGGAAATCTTTGCCCAAGTCACTCACCTGTGGGGCATTCCAGACATGGATCTGATGGCCTCTCGTCAGAACTTCAAAGTTCCTTGCTACGGGGCCAGATCCAGGGATCCCAAGGCGGCTCTAGTGGATGCACTAGTAGCACCTTGGACCTTCAAACTAGCTTATGTGTTCCCGCCATTTCCTCTCATCCCCAGGCTGGTAGCCAGGATCAATCAGGAGAGGGCGTCGGTGATCTTGATAGCTCCTGCGTGGCCACGCAGGACTTGGTATGCAGATCTGGTGAATATGTCATCGGCTCCACCTTGGAAGCTACCTTTGAGACGAGACCTTCTTGTTCAGGGTCCGTTCGAACATCCGAATCTGGTTTCACTCCAGCTGACTGCTTGGAGATTGAACGCTTGATTTTATCGAAGCGAGGATTCTCAGATTCTGTTATCGATACTCTTGTTCAGGCCAGAAAGCCTGTAACTAGAAAGATTTACCACAAAATTTGGAAAAAATATATCTGTTGGTGTGAATCTAAAGGATTCCCTTGGGACAAGGTTAAGATTCCTAGGATTCTATCCTTCCTTCAAGAAGGATTGGAAAAAGGATTATCTGCAAGTTCCCTGAAGGGACAGATTTCTGCCTTGTCGGTGTTACTTCACAAAAAGCTGGCAGCTGTGCCAGATGTTCAAGCCTTTGTTCAGGCTCTGGTTAGAATCAAGCCTGTTTACAAACCTTTGACTCCTCCTTGGAGTCTCAATTTAGTTCTTTCAGTTCTTCAGGGGGTTCCGTTTGAACCCTTACATTCCGTTGATATTAAGTTATTATCTTGGAAAGTTTTGTTTTTAGTTGCAATTTCTTCTGCTAGAAGAGTTTCAGAATTATCTGCTCTGCAGTGTTCTCCTCCTTATCTGGTGTTCCATGCAGATAAGGTGGTTTTACGTACTAAACCTGGTTTTCTTCCAAAGGTTGTTTCTAACAAAAACATTAACCAGGAGATTATCGTACCTTCTCTGTGTCCGAAACCAGTTTCAAAGAAGGAACGTTTGTTGCACAATTTGGATGTTGTTCGCGCTCTAAAATTCTATTTAGATGCTACAAAGGATTTTAGACAAACATCTTCCTTGTTTGTTGTTTATTCAGGTAAAAGGAGAGGTCAAAAAGCAACTTCTACCTCTCTCTCTTTTTGGATTAAAAGCATCATCAGATTGGCTTACGAGACTGCCGGACGGCAGCCTCCCGAAAGAATCACAGCTCATTCCACTAGGGCTGTGGCTTCCACATGGGCCTTCAAGAACGAGGCTTCTGTTGATCAGATATGTAGGGCAGCGACTTGGTCTTCACTGCACACTTTTACCAAATTTTACAAGTTTGATACTTTTGCTTCTTCTGAGGCTATTTTTGGGAGAAAGGTTTTGCAAGCCGTGGTGCCTTCCATTTAGGTGACCTGATTTGCTCCCTCCCTTCATCCGTGTCCTAAAGCTTTGGTATTGGTTCCCACAAGTAAGGATGACGCCGTGGACCGGACACACCTATGTTGGAGAAAACAGAATTTATGTTTACCTGATAAATTACTTTCTCCAACGGTGTGTCCGGTCCACGGCCCGCCCGGGTTTTTTAATCAGGTCTGATAATTTATTTTCTTTAACTACAGTCACCACGGTACCATATGGTTTCTCCTATGCAAATATTCCTCCTTAACGTCGGTCGAATGACTGGGGTAGGCGGAGCCTAGGAGGGATCATGTGACCAGCTTTGCTGGGCTCTTTGCCATTTCCTGTTGGGGAAGAGAATATCCCACAAGTAAGGATGACGCCGTGGACCGGACACACCGTTGGAGAAAGTAATTTATCAGGTAAACATAAATTCTGTTTTTTTATTATGCCAAAAATATTATGCACAATGCATTATTAATAAAAAAGTTGTTGCAAATAAAATTACACACAGCAAACAGATTAAGATAAAATGAAGAAAATAACAGACCTAATACTTTTCTAGCTTATAAGTCTGCCCCAGGGAGATGGGCAAGAGAAGATGGTCACTCACGCTGTAGCAGCCTGCCATGTAGAATGAGCAATTTTACATGTTGAAACATCAAACTTTATACAATTTTCAAGAGATCAGGTTGCTTCCCAACCCTTTTCGCAGGGGCTAGGAAACCCCCTACCTTTTACGATTTCCAATAAACTCTAAATCTTTGCCTGAACTTATAGAACACATTATAATTTCTGCTAGGTAAATCTATTTTCATATAAGCAGGAAGGCAATCTCTTGGTTTCATTGTGCAAATTGGTTTGATATCAAATATGACAGGGTTGTCATATTTACCTTCATTTACTGTCATAACATGTTTTAAACATTATACTACATGAAACCCATGTCCCTTTATTAACCTGATCAGTTTCTATGCAGAGGCACTGTTCTGTATCATGCCCTCTGCTGACAGTTTGAGCCATACAGGTCTGTTCTTGTATACTACTCAGGATTTATGAGGCTCCTGGCACTTCAAAGAAAATACAAACACACAGTTCTTCTTGAAAAACAAATCTTTTTTAGCTCACAGGCTAAAGAGAATTAACCCCTTAGCAACTAAATCCTGAGGTATTCGTGACAACTTCCATTAACAAAATGTACAGTCTTTTTATATTTACACTTTTTGGGTCACCTGCTCCTACTGTGCATGTGCACAAATTCACAGAATATAAGTTTATACATTTGTGATTGGCTTATGGCTGTAACATGACACATGAAAAGTGAAAATGGACATAACTTGTCAGGAAAAAAAAATCTACAACTCATTTGAATTTTATACAAAGTGCTATTGCACTGTCTTTTTATCATGCTTGTGTTGATTATGCAAATCGACTGTACTTACTGGTCCTTTAAGCAATAACCCAACACTCCAATAGCTGCTTCTGGGCATGACACTTCCCCAGCTGATTATGAAGAATTAGTCCTTGAAAAAGATCCATAGAATAATTCAATGGAGACTGTCTTTGGACTTTCCAGCATAAGAAAACTGTATTTATCAGTTTTATTCTTTTAATTTTTTCTCTCTTATGTAAATATCAAAGCAAATGGAGGAAAGATGCACACCAGAAATGTAGTGTTTCTTCAACCTTTCGTCTGTTTTGCATTCAGCCACTATCATAAGTGAAGCTTGAGGGAGTATGGAAGCAGATTTTTCAAAGAGAGCCTTTATAATCTTGTTTGCATCATTTTCATGCATTAACACATTAAAGACTGAGAGGTGATAAATGTTTCACCTAGAATAACCTTCAGTTACCTTTGGAATAGACAACTTCAAGAAACCTTCCATGAAATTGAACATACAAAGCTATGGGCTCTTTACACTTGCAGGGCCAGGATGAAAACTGATGAATATCTGAATTCTCATCCATCTAAGCTCTACTCTAAGAGACTAGTGTATTTTATAAAGGTGTGTAATATAATTGTTAGACAAAAAAGAGCAAGTTGACCGTGTGACAAGTTCTACAGCTATACTGGTGTGAAAGAAAAAAAACACTCTTAATTAGGACAAAAACAGCTTTTTTCTCCTTTTACAATAGAAATATAAGGAACCCTTTACATTTTAACCTTCTTGATTACAAGTTTTATTGTTTTTGTAAATTATGTAAAGGAGCATGAATTTCAGATAGAGCATACAATTTTAAACAGATTTCTAATTTACTTTTGTTATCTAATATGCTTCATTCTCTTGGTATCCTTTGCTAAAGGAGCAGTAATGCACTACTAGGAGCTAGCTGAAAGCCAATGACAAGAGGCATATATGTGCAGCCACCAGTCAGCAACTTCTGAGCCTACCTAGGTATACTTTTCAACAAATGTTACAAAGAGAACAAAACAAATTAGATCATAGAAAAAAGTGAGAAAGTTATTTAAAATGGCATGCTCTATCTGAATAATAAAAGAAAAGAACATTTGGGTTACACTTCCCTTTAAATATTAGTTTTTCCATTTCCACTAAAGTCAAAAATAATTTTATGCCTTAATGCAAATTTTGCATTTTTCTGCAGCTTTTAATTCATAGTTAGATGTGTACTATTACTACAAGTTGTTATGCGTAATTCCATTACAAGTTTTACAACATACATTCAATATGCTTTACAAATTCTTATTTTATTGAGCTCCATATTGTATGTGTGTGTCTCATCTACACATACTGAGATGTAGCTTAGGCTGTTTAGACAAGATACACTGCTACCAAGTTAAAACTGGTTCTTTTGGAATCCCCTGAAGGATCTTGTTATTCCTTAGTATAAATTGTCAAAGGATATCTCTCTTGCAGATTTAGTGGTCATGTTCTAGAGTGTAAATGCCTGCCAATTTGGATCCCGTTTCCTTTATAGCAACACAAAACAAACATACAGTGCTGGAATCATCAGTCCTCTTAAACTTTCTTTCTACAACACTGTCAAATATAAGTTCCTTTTAGAACCTGGGACCCAGTTGCATTCCAAACCAAAGCTAGGTTACCCAACGTGTATAACAGCCTCTGTCTGAGGGATGGTTGGAATAGGAAATAATTCAACATAACATTCAGCAATTTTCATAAATCTTCTAGAGAATATCCCACCTACCTGAAAAGCTTGGCCAGCTTGACCCTCAGAGAGATTTGTCTGTGGTCTGTGACTGTCTTGGTTGCATAACTATGACCTTCAAATGTGAATAATAAAATGTACATAAAAATCACAATATAAAACAAAGTGACATAAATGTGAAAAAATGATAATAGTGTGAACTAAAGAAAATTCATTCAATAAATGGAAGGATATGGCCGTTCTTAGAGGGATCTCCTGGGACCGATGTCTTCAAGATAATCCTCAAATGAGATGAGAAAAGATACAACATAGTGTAATTCTGTAAAACCAACTGGAAACACTTATGGTAGACGGACAAATGATCCCTCTGACACTGTTTTCTCCTGAGACTCACACTTCCAACCGTCTGGTACATTAAAGCTTACAGCTGAGGTCTGGAAAATAACTTTCCTTAATAATGAAAAGAACATTTAAATAAAATGTCTTCATCTCAAGATTATATTTAAAGGGACACTCTACACCACAATTGTTATTGTTTAAAAAGATAGACAACACCTTTACTACTCATACCCAGCTTTGCACAACCAACATTGTTATATTAATAAACTTTATAGAATTTAAACCTCTAAATTAAAGCCTGTTAAGCCACTAGACAACCTCTTATCACAAGCTTTTTTTTTTTTTGAGTATAAATATTTTTATTGAGGTTTGCCAGGCGGTACATGAAAAATAGACATGTTTCATCACAGTATGTATACATACATACATGCAATAGACAATGATGAGGTACAATTAATATGGAGCTGTAGGAACCATAGCGCCTAATCTCAGAACCCTTCAACTGACATAGGGGCCACTTTTGGACCCCATTAACCATTAGAAAGCTGAAATAAGAGGAAGGTATTTGAAAAGTAGGGGGCCACTTTTGGGTCCCAATTTGTGGTCAGACCTACGTGATTGCCCGCATTACTCCCCACATGGGACCAACTGGAGTCACAAACAGATTTTGTCATGGAACCGATCAGTACGAGCGGCATAGAACTCTGCAGCCTCTGCATTTCCCACTGCATGCTGACTTCTCTCTGCGGCCGCACCAGGATTTCTGCGAGGTCAGGGCTATGGGTTGCTCCGGTATGTGAGGATTGGTGCATAAGTAATGAGCTATAGAGCCCCGGCAACTGATCCGTCTTGACATCGTTCCTCTCTAAACCCTGCAAGCCTGTATCCGCTTCAAATCTGCGGTCTCCTTTATTGTCATGGCCAGACAGCTCACTAGTAGGTATTCCCTGGGTTAGGGGTTTCGTTACCTCCGTTATAACTTTGCGCATCTGAAATTCGAACTGATCCAGCAAAGTCTGCAGCGCTTGATATATCTCCGCCATAGCTGGATTCAGTTTTGCTGCTCTCTTTAAAACAGTAGTAGGTGGTAGGTATTTCCATATAGTTTTACCCACTACGTTTCCATATAGCAAGACAGCTCATACGGCTGTTACTCCTGACATATCAGGACTTAGGGAGGGTAAATGAGGAGTCAGGTCTATTGCTAGGCCTCCGCTGCGCACCTCACTTAATCCGGTCTGCCTAGCTGAAATTCAAAGTCCAAAAACATATGTGTCCATTCTCAGTATATAAAACTATAAAACCATTACAGTTTAGAGCTTGAGTCATATGCTTGTGAAGCGTTAGGCAACGGTTCCCTCAGCTCCAGAATTCAGCCTAAGTGAAAAGCAGCCATCTTGGTCAGTGTTCAGACCCGCCCCCCTATCACAAGCTTTTTATTACATGTTCACAAGATACTGCTAATTCATGTGAGTCATATAAATAACATTGTGCTCTCTCCCGTAGAGTTGTGCAAAAGACTGCACTAATTGGCTAAATAGATATTAAATAGCCATGTGATCAGGTGGCTGTCAGAAGAGGCTTAGATACAAGGTAATCGCAGAGGTAGCAAGTATATTAATATAACTGTGTTGGTTATGCAAAACTGGGGAATGGGTAATAAAGGGATTATCTATCTTTGTAAACAATAAACATTTTGGAAATGTACTCTTTTTCTTCATAAATAGAAAGAGTCCACAGCTGCATTCATTACTTTTGGGAAATTCAGAACCTTGCCACCAGGAGGAGGCAAATACACCCCAGTTAAAGGCTTAAATACTCCTCCCACTCCCCTCATTCTCCAGTCATTCTTTGCCTTTCGTCCCAGGAGGTTGGCAGAGAAGTGTCAGAGGTTTTTGATAGTCTCTTATGGAGGGTAGTACTCTTCGGTATGGGACTGGAGTTTTAAGTAGTCCTGTCAGCCTCTCAGTGAGAGCATGGGTGAAAGTTAGAGTCCGGAGATGCAGGGAGAGTCTTTCTGCAAAACCATCCCTACTCATATTAACAGCTCCACAAGCAATCAGCGTTGATGAGTTTCGCTGCCTGCTTTTTTCTCTCGTGTCCATGGCATTAGCGATGCTACTATCTATCACACTTGAATTGCCGTGTTCCTGTTCCGGTAAGATCGTTTCATTTTACTTTCATCATGGATGCATTGTAATTACAACTGTTTATCCAAGAGGGGCTACAACCAGGGATAACTTTAACATAGGGTCTCAGTGAGGCTCCTTTTTGTATCTCGGAATCAAAGGTTAAAATCTCCTGAGGGGGGTTATTGAACAGGGGGGGTTTATAATCATGTTTGTTATGTGATTCTGTCTGCTACTGTGTAGTGTTGCTTCGGCTCATGGCTATTTTGGAACATAACGGCCTATGTCTAGTGATGCAGCCTTTGCGGTTGGGTGCACTTTTGCATGGCTCTCCATTTCGGCATTCCTGACCGTGTGGTGACAGAGAAATCCTGGTTCACTGGTGTCTGGTTCCCTGGAAGTGGTGAGTGCCCCAGCCATTGGTGGTGTAAGGATTCTGATTTTGTAGAGACGGATGTCTCTGATTCAAACTCTACTTCTTGTGAAGAATACGAATTCGCCCGGGTGATACATGCCCATCAGTTATGTTCCGAATGCCGGTTTAGAGTGCTCTGTTCCTTGGGATCGGGGAATCAGGTGCCCACTGAGCCTTCCGCCTATAGGGATTCTATTTCCCACGAGGCGAGTTCCCTACCACCAACTCTTACTAAGCATGCAGGTAACCCAAACGCTACTTATCCTTCTATGGTGGGTGGCCTGTTCCCACCGGAGGTTACGTCATGGTTCCGCATGGCCATTTCTTTGGCGCTGGCGCATCTGCACCTCCCGGGAGTGTGCTTACGAAATTGTCTGTGTTCTGTTAACTGGGGTTCGTTAGGCGTGGGATCGCCTGGTCCAGTTAAGCCCTCTGAGGGAGTAACTGCCCGAGGCCTCAGGGGGTCAATCTTCAGGGCCAGTGTTTTTTTTTGTCCCGGCGGAGGTATGTTGTGCCTTTCGTTATAGACTAGCGCGCCTTCGTGTTTTTCTGAGGCACGCTTTGGCGTTACTGGAGGATCCCACTCTTAATGGGACTGGGGATTCTCAGTCTTACTCTTTGACTGGCTTCCTTGCATAGACATAAGGGTATGAAGTAATCTTCTTATAGTCTTTGTTATTTGTGTATCCTTTTCCAGTTCTGAGCTTGGAAGTCTCGGACCCCTGTTGGGCTGGTCCTGCGGGTCTGTCCGTTCTTCCTGGGTGATAACCTACGGGTTGCCTTATCTTTTATTTGTATCTGGTAAGAATAATTTTTATTTGGTCTAAATCTCATGTTGTTGTGTGATGTTTCCTACGGGAACTTTCTTCTCTGGAATTGATACTCGCGATTTTGTGGTCGCACTGATTCTTTTATAAAAGAGTGAGGACGTACTAGTCCTATGTTCTGTCTGACTGTTCTTTATCCCTCTATCTCAGGGGAGACTATGTGGCCTTGACAGTGCTGGGGCCCTTGGGTTCAGGCTGATCCTGACTGGGTACATATCTTTGTGTCTTTGAGGCCTAGTTCAGACACGTGGCGCCTTTTTATGCCCAGCTGGTGCGGCGAGGGCGCCTAGTGATCACAATATGATTTGTGTTGTTTACTTGTTATTTTACACGCTTTATCTAGCATCCTGAGAGGATTTGATTTTCCGTGGTTGCTTAGGGGCATGGGGGATTGGTTCAGTCCTCATTCGCTTTTCAATCTAGTGGGCCGGGACTCCATTGAAATCCGCAGCGACATGCTCAGTCGTTTCTGAATTTTCCGGGAACTAGAGTGTTCCTTTCCGTTGTGGGTTGGAGGCTTGGAGGATTTAGGTCCTTCATACCGCCGTTCTTATCGTTTTGCCTTTCATGGTCTCTTTGGAAGTGTCCTTTTAGGACTTGTTCCTTTTAGAGGTTCTCTTCCTTTGGGTCAAGACTTTCTGGACCACGTCTATTTTTTTTCTGGCGGCTGTGACCGCTTATTTAGGAAGTAAAGGCCGTGAGGCTCTGTCTTCCTTCGGGAGTTAGTTGTATCCATATCAGGAACGATAGGAGGTGTTGTCTCTTTTTCCAAACTTTCTACTTAGGGGATGTTTATTCTGCCTGGGTTTGGGATGCTTTGCATTCTCCTTGGGTGTCGTCCTCTGGAACGTTAATCTGAAAGGATTAGGGAAACTAGCCTTTCCTTTCTACTCTCTGTTTCGGGTGACTCTGTTCTCGTTCTCATTTCCCTTGGGGCCTTTGGGCTCTAGAGAAATTGCGTGACTTTGTCGCGGCCTAGCACCTTGTTGGGGGGTGTTGACCTCCGGCCAAGGGTGTTCTCTTCCCTTTGGGCTGGGAATTACGAGCGAGTCCTGTATCTGTTTTCCGGGCTCCCCGGTTATGATCCCATGTGAGGTCTCATTGCTTCAGACAGGGTTTCTTGTCCTCCCTGTTCGTTCTAGGACAATTCTGGGTCCTGGGTCCAGGGTTTTGTCCTGGATCCTTCTTGGATGTCTGGAGACTTATGATCCTGTGGACTGGTTCGGGACAACCCAGTTTTTTTCAGGGACCCTATGTTGCGTCATAGGGGCTAGTTAATTGGGCTTGCAAGCAGGAAGGCCAGAGTTCACATCCACCTTTGGGTACTGGTTATAAACTTTAAGGCCTGTCTTGCCCTTCGGACGGAGTGTGCTCCTTTTCATGGGGAGTTTTTCTCTGTTGGGTCAGCAGTGGTGTCTGGGTGATTTTTTATTCGGTCCGTGTTTTGATCATACTATGGCTTCATGTCTTGTGGACATGTACGCTGTTCTTATCTGTGCCCTTCCCTTTTTGAGGGGAGAGTTTGTCTTCCTTATGAACTGGGGTTTCCTCTCTCTGGAGGGTCATTGTCCTGCCCTGTGTGTAGGAGGTGAGATCAAGTGGCTTATTCTGTAAAGAGCGGCATCTGCTGCTCTGGGGGCTCTGTTCCACCTGTTGGAAATTAATCTCTCTACGTAGAGACTGTCTAAGAGTGTTGTGACAGGTCTTCCTACGGATCTATTGCGCTTTTCTCTGTTCAGGTCTTAGGGGGATCTCCTTGCGAGGGCCTTATTTTGGAGGAGCGGATTGGGTTGGCACCCGAGCTCTGTTGGGGTGGGTGAGTCCCCCCTTTTTTTCTTCCATTACCTGGGGGCTTGTGGTTGAGGTATTTCTGCCCCCACCTGTCTATCACACATGTCTGTTGCGCGGGCTGGTCCGGTGTTGGAGCAGGATCTAAGATCTGTTGCTCTGCTATTTCGTCCTCGGACCATTCGAGGTACGGTAAGCCTCTGAGGTTTCTCCTTTCTACATCAAGATTTGTGGGAAGGGCTGGCGGCTCTTAGCCTGCGACATTATCAGCTGGTTAGTGGATACTTAGAAATCTGAAGGATCCTATCTTCTGCTGCTTTTTACCTGCCCTGCAAGTACTTAAGTTTCAGAGTCATTTTTAGATGACTGCAGCGTGCAGTGTTTTTTGCTTCAGGTGTTGTTCGTCAGACCTATCTGAGCTTGCTGCACGAGGTTTTGTTTATGAATATTTCGGTATTCTGAGCTACCTTTTTGCGACTTGGGGACCTTCGTCTTCAGTTGCTTTCTAGAGTGCGGTTGCACTGTGTTAGGGGAAGATCCTCTCTTTGTTTCAGACTCCCGGCCTTATCCTGTGGTTTCTGTATTTCTGGGGTCTGGGCGTTGCCTTCCCTTGTTTCTATGAGACTGGTTTGGTCTCTGTTAGCCTGACCCGGTTTATCAGGTCTTTTGATCTGTATTTGTGCCTTTTTTAGGGTTTGTTTCTGGAGTTCCTGATGCTAGCCGTACTGCTAGCTCACCATACTAATGCACTGTGGTGCACTGTAGCAAAACGAGGGTTGCAAGTTCGATCCCCGGTGAGGTCTACTCAGCCTTTCCTCCTTTCGAGGTTGATAAAATGAGCAGCGCCTTAAATCCCTTAAGGGGGATTAGCCACGCTTTACAAGTACAATCATGTTTTTCTCTGCGTCTTTTCTTCTTTGTGGAAGAATACTGTAGTTTGTTCCCTTTTTTTAGTAAGGGGTGTGTTGTTTGGACCGACTGCTGGGCACGGTGTCTCTTGGAGGCTGTTGACTCAGTCAAGTCTAGTTCCTGCAGTCTCTAGCAAGGCTTGTGGACTATCTGCGGGTCAGTGTCCTTGAGCCTTTTCCTTTTTTCAAAGTTGTTCTCTGCTTCGGATCAAGCAGGATTTTGTTGGGTAGGGGTTTCAGGCCTGGTGGCCTCAGAATGGACTGCCTCTTGTACCCTTCCGTTTTTGCATTCAGTGTCCTCTATAGCTTGGGTATTTTTTCCCCAAAAGTAATGAATGCAGCTGTGGACTCTTTCCGTTTATGAAGAAAAACATAAATTATGCTTACCTGATAATTTTCTTTTCTTCAGATGGAAAGAGTCCACAGCTCCCCGCCTGTGTTTTTATGCGGGGCGGCCGTAATTTTGTTCTTCTGGCACATTTTCACCCTGATATTTCTTCTACTGTTCCTTGTTCCTCGGCAGAATGACTGGGGGATGAGAGGAGTAGGAGGTGTCTTTGCCTTCTCCTGGTGGCCAGGTTCTGAATTTCCCAAAAGTAATGAATGCAGCTATGGACTCTTTACATCTGAAGAAAAGAAAATTATCAGCATAATTTATGTTTTTCTGCAAGCAAGGATTGGGGTCTAGCTGTGTCCACGTCAATCTTTTAAGTAAAAGTAGTGGTGGCTTTTAGCAGTTAGAAGGTGGCGAGGAGGTCTTTACTTCTAACACTTTGCTACCCCTCTGTATAAAGCCAGAGTTAGTTACTACAGGTTCCTGACAGAGAGTGGAGTACCGTCCACACCTAGTAGCTGTTACCTGCCCAGCAGTTGGATCCACAGGTAAGTGCATTTTCCTTCTGGTTCTGAAGGATAGCACTTTAGAGGAAAAACCTCTATTGGATCAAATTTGGGACATAGCAGATCTGTTTGATTGGAATCCGGGCAATAATTAGACAGTTACGGCTCAGTTATATTTTTTACTATTGAGCCATTTTGAAATTTGCGCCATTTTAACTGTCTTGTGGCACAGTTTCTTTTTTACACTCAGCCCGCTCACGTGACTCTCCACTCTTACGTGTGTATGAGGAGCAGGGTTTAGTCATTCATTGAGCCTGGACTGCTGCAGCTTTCTTATGATCGGATTGCCGATCTGAACTTGTGAATCAGTCACCTCATTTGGAGAGTTCCCTTGCTAGTGGGTTTTTTGACTCCAGTACGGTACAGCCGCGGCTTTTCAAAGTTTTTTTTCTGTGAATTTATTTGTTCTATACTATAAATTTTATTTTTATTTTTTGTGGGAACGGATATCTGCAATGGAATCTGAAAAAGATTCTTCATTTAATATGGATAAATGTTTACTTTGCTTAGAAGTCCCAATTGTACTACCATAGCAATTTTGTTCCAATTGTTTAGCTAAGACCTTAAAGTATAATGACAAGTTAATCCCTTGTGAACCTAGTGTCTCTCAGGATATTGCTGTTCTGGATATGACTCGGCTTTCTCCTCAAACATCCAAAGCCTTAACTGTTTCGCATACAGTGAAAAATAACAAACAAATACACTAAAAAGTTCAATCAGAAATGGACTGATATGTCTGTTCCTGGTAGAAGTTTCCCTGGGACTTGAATCTTCAATTGGTCATCAAATGAAATAAGAGAAAACACAAAATAGTGTAATTCTGTAAACTAACTGGATACGATATGGTAATAGGACGAATAATTACTCACATTTGTTGGAGCTCATACAAGCTCTATATGATGTGCACACCTACTTTAAACTGGTAGGTAAACAGTATCCCACAATGAAATAGGTTAAAAGAGAGATATTTATTAAAATGTTAAAAAACGTCACAAATGCTCAGTTTACACAATTGTGGAAAGGGATCCAACAGGAAAACTGTCAATTATCACTGTCCAGAGTTAACCAATAAACCGGATGGATGCGGATGGAGAGCAGAAACTTAACCGTTTACCAACCGCGATCCTCGGCTGGTTCAGTATTACTCCGCCTTGAGTGTAACTGGCACGTTTTGACATAGTGGTGGGAAGAAGTTCCAACGTATGTTTCGCTGACCAACTTGCAGCTTTGTCAAGGAATAAAGTGCGCATGTCAAAATCGTCCTTTATACAGCATATTTTAATCAAACCGGAAGTTTGTGAAGACTTGTCCGCCATGATTGTTAAGGTAAATATAGATCCAAAACTGGCAATTTGAACAAACCATTGGCAACTTAACACATAATTGGTAATATATGGAAACATTTGTTAAGGATAAATCGGAAACAGTTACATAGTAAATGTGTCATATTAAAACATTGTGATATAGATATACATTCTTACATAGCTAACTAAACATATTATCAGTATAAATGATCAGTTTTTGAGCATAATAAAATTCAATTAATGCAAAGACATTGTGAGAGATAAATATATATCAAATGTCTGTACCCCTATACAGAAGATACTTATTAACTCAAGATTCTCCTAAAAAGTGATGGTCCTCGGACCATTCAAGGTACGGTAAGCCTCTGAGGTTTCTCCTTTCTACATCAAGATTTGTGGGAAGGGCTGGCGGCTCTTAGCCTGCGACGTTATCAGCTGGTTAGTGGATACTTAGGAATCTGAAGGATTCTATCTTCTGCTGCTTTTTACTTGCCCTGCAAGTATTTAAGTTTCAGAGTCATTTTTAGATGACTGCAGCATTTACAATAACATGGACCCATTTCATCTCCATACGGCCTAAGGTATTTTGAATATTGCCCCCTCTCCAATTAGGTTCCACCTTTCTAATACCTAGAAACTGTACATCTGCATCCTTTCTATTATGCTTATAATTAAAATGAGCAGAGACCGAGTGATTAAGAAAGCCTTTCTCAATATTATATATATGTTCATTAAGTCTGGTTTTTAATAAGGTTTAATCTTGAGGTGCGTCCTATATAGATCAGGTCACACAAGCCGCGTAACAAGTAAACAACATTTTTGCTGTTGCACGTAATGAATTGATCAATATCATAGCTTTTTTTGCCATCCTTAGGGTAAAATGTATTGGTAATTTTACGTGCTGGTTTCATTTGCACGCGTTGCAATATTGGCATCTTCTGAATCCCATTTGGGACGGTAGTAGCTAATTTTTGATCATTTTGTCATTCAGTTTTATGGAATTATTAGAAATCTGAAATTTGAGATTAGGGACTTTTCTGAGAATAATATTTGGGCCATTCCATAAGAGCCCTGACAATCCAGAGTCTCGATAGAGGATACCCCAATGTTTTTGTATAATTTCCCTCAGATCTCTACTTTGTGTGTTATGTTGGAATATAAGCATATTATAATAGTATAATTATATTATAATTATTTTCATATTTATTATTAAACAGTGTTTTGTTTTTATATTTAAGTAATTATTTCCTGGCTAATTTTGATACTTCCTCAATTCTTTTGTCCAATATGTACTCAGGATAGTTTTTCTCTACTAAACGTTTTTTAAAAATTTGAGATTGTTCCCGGTATCTGTCTACATCTTTACAATTTCTCCTAAGGCGAAGGAACTGTCCTTTTGGTATATAATTTAACCAATGTCTTTGATGGCAACTATCTGTATCAACGTAATTATTCACATCTATGCTTTTTAAATTATTTTTGCTTTTTAGGATATTATTCTGAATCTAAGAATTCTATTTTAACCTTCTTGTACTTCCAAATTAGGTCCACTTTGAATTCATTCCCTTTGAGATCTTTCATAAAGTCTAGCAATTGTGTTTCACTACCTGACCATATTATAAATAGGTCAGCTATATAGTGATGATAGGACACCAGATATTGCGCCCAGGATGATTCATATATTTATTCTCCCAATCTGCCATATACAGATTGACATAACTGGGCGCAAATTTGGTGCCCATCGCTGTACGCCTTCTTAGATTTAGAAATATACATTGAGGATAATATCCTAAAAAACAAAAATCATTTCAAAAGCATAGATGTGAATAATTATATTGATACAGATAGTTGCCATCAGACATTGGTTAAATAATATACCAAAAGAACAGTTCCTTCACCTTAGAAAAATTGTAAAGATGTAGACAGATACATATTAGATGAAAGAATTGAGGAAGTATCAAAACTAGACAGGAAGGAATTACTCAAATATAAAAACAAAGCATCGTTTAATAATAAATATGAAAATAATTTAGCAAGTATGCTTATTTCTCCAACATAGGTGTGTCCGGTCCACGGCGTCATCCTTACTTGTGGGATATTCTCTTCCCCAACAGGAAATGGCAAAGAGCCCAGCAAAGCTGGTCACATGATCCCTCCTAGGCTCCGCCTACCCCAGTCATTCTCTTTGCCGTTGTACAGGCAACATCTCCACGGAGATGGCTTAGAGTTTTTTAGTGTTTAACTGTAGTTTTTATTATTCAATCAAGAGTTTGTTATTTTAAAATAGTGCTGGTATGTACTATTTACTCTGAAACAGAAAAGAGATGAAGATTTCTGTTTGTATGAGGAAAATGATTTTAGCAACCGTTACTAAAATCCATGGCTGTTCCACACAGGACTGTTGAGAGGAATTAACTTCAGTTGGGGGAACAGTGAGCAGTCTTTTGCTGCTTGAGGTATGACACATTCTAACAAGACGATGTAATGCTGGAAGCTGTCATTTTCCCTATGGGATCCGGTAAGCCATGTTTATTAAGATAGTAAATAAGGGCTTCACAAGGGCTTATTAAGACTGTAGACTTTTTCTGGGCTAAATCGATTCATATATTACACATATTTAGCCTTGAGGAATCATTTAATCTGGGTATTTTGGTAAAATTATATCGGCAGGCACTGTTTTAGACACCTTATTCTTTAGGGGCTTTCCCTAATCATAGGCAGAGCCTCATTTTCGCGCCGGTATTGCGCACTTGTTTTTGAGAGGCATGACATGCAGTCGCATGTGTGAGGAGCTCTGATACATAGAAAAGACTTTCTGAAGGCGTCATTTGGTATTGTATTCCCCTTTGGGCTTGGTTGGGTCTCAGCAAAGCAGATACCAGGGACTGTAAAGGGGTTAAAGTTAAAAACGGCTCCGGTTCCGTTATTTTAAGGGTTAAAGCTTCCAAATTTGGTGTGCAATACTTTTAAGGCTTTAAGACACTGTGGTGAAATTTTGGTGAATTTTGAACAATTCCTTCATATTTTTTCGCAATTGCAGTAATAAAGTGTGTTCAGTTTAAAATTTAAAGTGACAGTAACGGTTTTATTTTAAAACGTTTTTTGTACTTTGTTATCAAGTTTATGCCTGTTTAACATGTCTGAACTACCAGATAGACTGTGTTCTGAATTTGGGGAAGCCAGGGTTCCTTCTCATTTAAATAAATGTGATTTATGTGACAATGAAAATGATGCCCAAGATGATTCCTCAAGTGAGGGGAGTAAGCATGGTACTGCATCATTCCCTCCTTCGTCTACACGAGTCTTGCCCACTCAGGAGGCCCCTAGTACATCTAGCGCGCCAATACTCCTTACTATGCAACAATTAACGGCTGTAATGGATAATTCTATCAAAAACATTTTAGCCAAAATGCCCACTTATCAGCGTAAGCGCGACTGCTCTGTTTTAGATACTGAAGAGCATGACGACGCTGATGATAATGGTTCTGAAATGCCCCTACACCAGTCTGATGGGGCCAGGGAGGTTTTGTCTGAGGGAGAAATTTCAGATTCAGGGAAAATTTCTCAACAAGCTGAACCCGATGTGATTACATTTAAATTTAAGTTGGAACATCTCCGCGCTCTGCTTAAGGAGGTATTATCCACTCTGGATGATTGTGAGAATTTGATCATCCCAGAGAAACTATGTAAAATGGACAAGTTCCTAGAGGTCCCGGGGCTCCCAGAAGCTTTTCCTATACCCAAGCGGGTGGCGGACATTGTAAATAAAGAATGGGAAAGGCCCGGTATACCTTTCGTCCCTCCCCCCATATTTAAAAAATAGTTTCCTATGGTCGACCCCAGAAAGGACTTATGGCAGACAGTCCCCAAGGTCGAGGGAGCGGTTTCCACTTTAAACAAACGCACCACTATACCCATAGAAGATAGTTGTGCTTTCAAAGATCCTATGGATAAAAAATTAGAAGGTTTACTTAAAAAGATGTTTGTTCAGCAGGGTTACCTTCTACAACCAATTTCATGCATTGTCCCTGTCACTACAGCCGCGTGTTTCTGGTTCGATGAGCTAGTAAAGGCGGTCGATAGTGATTCTCCTCCTTATGAGGAGATTATGGACAGAATCCGTGCTCTCAAATTGGCTAATTCTTTCACCCTTGACGCCACTTTGCAATTGGCTAGGTTAGCGGCTAAGAATTCTGGGTTTGCTATTGTGGCGCGCAGAGCGCTTTGGTTGAAATCTTGGTCAGCTGACGCGTCTTCCAAGAACAAACTACTTAACATTCCTTTCAAGGGGAAAACGCTGTTTGGCCCTGACTTGAAAGAGATTATCTCTGATATCACTGGGGGTAAGGGCCACGCCCTTCCTCAGGATCGGTCTTTCAAGGCCAAAAATAAACCTAATTTTCGTCCCTTTCGTAGAAACGGACCAGCCCAAAGTGCTACGTCCTCTAAGCAAGAGGGTAATACTTCTCAAGCCAAGCCAGCTTGGAGACCAATGCAAGGCTGGAACAAGGGAAAGCAGGCCAAGAAACCTGCCACTGCTACCAAGACAGCATGAAATGTTGGCCCCCGATCCGGGACCGGATCTGGTGGGGGGCAGACTCTCTCTCTTCGCTCAGGCTTGGGCAAGAGATGTTCTGGATCCTTGGGCACTAGAAATAGTCTCCCAAGGTTATCTTCTGGAATTCAAGGGGCTTCCCCCAAGGGGGAGGTTCCACAGGTCTCAGTTGTCTTCAGACCACATAAAAAGACAGGCATTCTTACATTGTGTAGAAGACCTGTTATAAATGGGAGTGATTCATCCTGTTCCATTAGGAGAACAAGGGATGGGGTTCTACTCCAATCTGTTCATAGTTCCCAAAAAAGAGGGAACGTTCAGACCAATCTTAGATCTCAAGATCTTAAACAAGTTTCTCAAGGTTCCATCGTTCAAAATGGAAACCATTCGAACAATTCTTCCTTCCATCCAGGAAGGTCAATTCATGACCACGGTGGATTTAAAGGATGCGTATCTTCATACTCCTATCCACAAGGAACATCATCGGTTCCTAAGGTTCGCATTCCTGGACAAGCATTACCAGTTCGTGGCGCTTCCTTTCGGATTAGCCACTGCTCCAAGGATTTTCACAAAGGTACTAGGGTCCCTTCTAGTGGTGCTAAGACCAAGGGGCATTGCAGTAGTACCTTACTTGGACGACATTCTGATTCAAGCGTCGTCCCTTCCTCAAGCAAAGGCTCACACGGACATAGTCCTGGCCTTTCTCAGATCTCACGGATGGAAAGTGAACGTGGAAAAGAGTTCTCTATCTCCGTCGACAAGAGTTCCCTTCTTGGGAACAATAATAGACTCCTTAGAAATGAGGATTTTTCTGACAGAGGCCAGAAAAACAAAACTTCTAAACTCTTGTCGGATACTTCATTCCGTTCCTCTTCCTTCCATAGCGCAGTGCATGGAAGTGATAGGTTTGATGGTAGCGGCAATGGACATAGTTCCTTTTGCGCGCATTCATCTAAGACCATTACAACTGTGTATGCTCAGTCAGTGGAATGGGGACTATACAGACTTGTCTCCGAAGATACAAGTAAATCAGAGGACCAGAGACTCACTCCGTTGGTGGCTGTCCCTGGACAACCTGTCACAAGGGATGACCTTCCGCAGACCAGAGTGGGTCATTGTCACGACCGACGCCAGTCTGATGGGCTGGGGCGCGGTCTGGGGATCCCTGAAAGCTCAGGGTCTTTGGTCTCGGGAAGAATCTCTTCTACCGATAAATATTCTGGAACTGAGAGCGATATTCAATGCTCTCAAGGCTTGGCCTCAGCTAGCGAGGGCCAAGTTCATACGGTTTCAATCAGACAACATGACGACGGTTGCGTACATCAACCATCAGGGGGGAACAAGGAGTTCCCTGGCGATGGAAGAAGTGACCAAAATCATTCAATGGGCGGAGACTCGCTCCTGCCACCTGTCTGCAATCCACATCCCAGGAGTGGAAAATTGGGAAGCGGATTTTCTGAGTCGTCAGACATTGCATCCGGGGGAGTGGGAACTCCATCCGGAAATCTTTGCCCAAATCTCTCAACTGTGGGGCATTCCAGACATGGATCTGATGGCCTCTCGTCAGAACTTCAAGGTTCCTTGCTACGGGTCCAGATCCAGGGATCCCAAGGCGACTCTAGTAGATGCACTAGTAGCACCTTGGATCTTCAAACTAGCTTATGTATTCCCGCCGTTTCCTCTCATCCCCAGGCTGGTAGCCAGGATCAATCAGGAGAGGGCGTCGGTGATCTTGATAGCTCCTGCGTGGCCACGCAGGACTTGGTATGCAGATCTGGTGAATATGTCATCGGCTCCACCATGGAAGCTACCTTTGAGACGAGACCTTCTTGTTCAAGGTCCGTTCGAACATCCGAATCTGGTCTCACTCCAGCTGACTGCTTGGAGATTGAACGCTTGATCTTATCAAAGCGAGGGTTCTCAGATTCTGTTATTGATACTCTTGTTCAGGCCAGAAAGCCTGTAACTAGAAAAATTTACCACAAAATTTGGAAAAAATATATCTGTTGGTGTGAATCTAAAGGATTCCCTTGGGACAAGGTTAAGATTCCTAAGATTCTATCCTTCCTTCAAGAAGGATTGGAAAAAGGATTATCTGCAAGTTCCTTGAAGGGACAGATTTCTGCCTTGTCTGTGTTACTTCACAAAAAGCTGGCAGCTGTGCCAGATGTTTAAGCCTTTGTTCAGGCTCTGGTTAGAATCAAGCCTGTTTACAAACCTTTGACTCCTCCTTGGAGTCTCAACTTAGTTCTTTCAGTTCTTCAGGGGGTTCCGTTTGAACCCTTACATTCCGTTGATATTAAGTTATTATCTTGGAAAGTTTTGTTTTTGGTTGCAATTTCTTCTGCCAGAAGAGTTTCAGAATTATCTGCTCTGCAGTGTTCTCCTCCTTATCTGGTGTTCCATGCAGATAAGGTGGTTTTACGTACTAAACCTGGTTTTCTTCCAAAAGTTGTTTCTAACAAAAACATTAACCAGGAGATAGTCGTGCCTTCTCTGTGTCCGAAACCAGTTTCGAAGAAGGAACGTTTGTTGCACAATTTGGATGTTGTTCGCGCTCTAAAATTCTATTTAGATGCTACAAAGGATTTTAGACAAACATCTTCCTTGTTTGTTGTTTATTCTGGTAAAAGGAGAGGTCAAAAAGCAACTTCTACCTCTCTCTCTTTTTGGATTAAAAGCATCATCAGATTGGCTTACGAGACTGCCGGACGGCAGCCTCCTGAAAGAATCACAGCTCATTCCACTAGGGCTGTGGCTTCCACATGGGCCTTCAAGAACGAGGCTTCTGTTGATCAGATATGTAGGGCAGCGACTTGGTCTTCACTGCACACTTTTACCAAATTTTACAAGTTTGATACTTTTGCTTCTTCTGAGGCTATTTTTGGGAGAAAGGTTTTGCAAGCCGTGGTGCCTTCCATTTAGGTGACCTGATTTGCTCCCTCCCTTCATCCGTGTCCTAAAGCTTTGGTATTGGTTCCCACAAGTAAGGATGACGCCGTGGACCGGACACACCAATGTTGGAGAAAACAGAATTTATGTTTACCAGATAAATTACTTTCTCCAACGGTGTGTCCGGTCCACGGCCCGCCCTGGTTTTTTAATCAGGTCTGATATTTTATTTTCTTTAACTACAGTCACCACGGTATCATATGGTTTCTCCTATGCAAATATTCCTCCTTAACGTCGGTCAAATGACTGGGGTAGGCGGAGCCTAGGAGGGATCATGTGACCAGCTTTGCTGGGCTCTTTGCCATTTCCTGTTGGGGAAGAGAATATCCCACAAGTAAGGATGACGCCGTGGACCGGACACACCGTTGGAGAAAGTAATTTATCAGGTAAACATAAATTCTGTTTTCTCTTACATTGGTGTGTCCAGTCCACGGATTCATCCTTACTTGTGGGATATTCTCAATCCCTACAGGAAGTGGCAAAGAGAGCACACAGCAGAGCTGTCCATATAGCTCCCCTCAGGCTCCGCCCCCCCCATTCATTCTCTTTGCCGCTCTAACTAGTAGCATCTCCACGGGGGTGGTAAAGAGTATGTGGTGTTAGTTGTAGTTTTTTATTTCTTCTATCAAGAGTTTGTTATTTTAAAATAGTGCCGGCTTGTACTATTTACTCTGAAGCAGAAAGTGATGAAGATTTCTGCTGAGAGGAATATGATTTTAGCACCAGTAACTAAAATCCATTGCTGTTCCCACGCAGGACTGTTGAGTACAGGAAAACTTCAGTTGGGGGGAACAGTTTGCAGGCTTAACTGCTTTAAGGTATGTCTATAAGAAATGATAATTAGTATAAATACTTAGATATGCAATGGGAATACAATGGTAGAAATAAATATTCAGTAACTATGTAATATATATATTGAGTTAGTGTGGAGTATATCTTTAAGGTATGTTTCAGTCATATTTTTCTAGTCAAGACTTAGTAATGCTAGAAGACTGACAGAATGCCCATGTGGGAAAGGTAAGCCATATTCTGAGACTTAGTATAGAAGGAAGGCTTATTTGTAAGGGCTCAAAACACTGGTGGACACTGTTAAGGGGCAATCGATTATTTTTTAAGATAATCTGACATTATACAAGTTTTATATTGCATTTATAACACTTTTTGGGGTTTTATTCCGCATGGCATATATTTAGACACCTATTTTGGCTTGGGAAGGCCCCACAAACTCCTGAGGGAAGATGGAGGGGGCCTGAATTTCGCGCCTCAGTTGCGCAGTTGTTTTTACAAACAGCTTCATGCAGATACATGTGAAGGGTCCAAAGAGGACTTCAGAGAGGTTTATTTTCGATCAAAACTAATCCCCAAGGAAGGTAGGACACAGCAAAGGCTGTGGCATGGTTAATTTGCTCTGGTTTGGGCAGTAGGGGATTAATTGACTTGAAATTTACTTTGCAATCATTTCAAAGCATTAGGATCATATGGAGAAAATTTCATAAAGATCGGATGATTTTTGGAGGTTTAGTAAAAAAGTATGCGCTTTTTATTATTTAAAGGCACAGTACTGTTTTTTTCAAAAATTGTATTTTACTGTATTTGAGTGCTGTCTAAGTCTGTTTAACATGTCTGAGCCTACAGATAGACCTTGTTTTATGTGTTTAAAAGCCATGGCGGTCCCCCCCTTTTACATTTGTGTTTAAAGTGTGCTAACATATCCAAACATTTTAAAGACTCTTAAAAATGTGGCCCAAGATGATTCTTTAACGGAAGGTAATGAGGATAGCCCTCCTTCCTCTCCCCATGTGTCGACACCAGTTACGCCCGCGCAAGCGATGCCTAGTATCTCTAGCGCATTGGCCCCTATTACATTGCAACAATTAGCAACAGTGATGGATAATTCCCTTGCAGCATTTCTATCCAAACTGCCTGTTTTTCTTAAAAGCGTGCTAGCTCAGTTTTAAGAACAGAGGATGAGCAATCAGAAGTTTTGGATAATTTATCTGTTGTACCCTCACAACCCTCTGACGTGGCGGTGAGGGATGTGCTGTCTGAGGGAGAAATTTGTGACGCAGGTAAAATTTCTCAGCGGGCAGAATCAGATTTCTTAGCGTTTAAATTTAAGCTGGAACACCTCCGCGTACTGCTTAAGGAGGTTTTAGCTACGCTGGTTGATTGTGACCCTATGGTGGCCCCAGAATAATTGTGTAAAATGGACAAGTTTTTAGAAGTCCCTGTATACACTGATGCGTTTCCGATCCCTAAGAGGGTGGCGGATATTGTGACTAAGGAGTGGGAGAGACCAGGCGTACCTTTTGTCCCCCCCCCCTATCTTTAAGAAAATGTTCCCCATAACTGACCCCAGGCGGGACGTGTGGCAGGCGGTCCCTAAGGTAGAGGGAGCAGTTTCAACACTAGCTAAGCGCACAACTATACCAATAGAAGACAGTTGTGTTTTCAAAGATCCTATGGATAACAAATTAGAAGGGTTACTAAAGAAAATATTTGTTCAACAAGGTATTCTTCAACCAATTGCCTGCATTATTCCTGTAACTACTGCAGCAGCTTTTTGGTTAAGGCGCTGGAGGAGTCGCTCCAGAGGGAGTCTTCATATGACGAAGTCATGGATAGAATGCATGCTCTAAAGCTGGTTAATTCTTTCATTACAGATGCCGCTTTACAATTAACTAAATTAGTGGCGAAAAATTCTGGTTTGGCCATTGTGGCGCGAAGAGCGCTCTGGCTCAAATCATGGTCGGCTGACGTGTCGTCCAAAACAAAATTACTTAATATCAGGAAAGGGCCATGCCCTTCCACAAGATAGACCTTTTAAGGCTAATTTGCGCTCCTTTCGCAACTTCAGGAGCGGACCTGCTTCAACCTCTGCATCCGCAAAGCAAGAGGGTAACGTTTTCCCAGCCCGAAGCAACATAAAAGCCTTTGCAGGGCTGGAACAAAGGTAAACAGGCCAAGAAGCCTGCTGCTGCTACCAAGACAGCATGAAAGGGTAGCCCCCGCTCCGGGACCGGATCTAGTAGGGGGCAGACTTTCTCTCTTGCTCACGCTTGGGCAAGAGATGTTCCAGATCCCTGGGCATTAGAAATTGTTGCTCAAGGGTATCTTCTAGAATTCGAAGACTCTCCCCCAAGGGGAAGGTTCCACATTCTCTTTTGTCTTCAGACCAGACAAAGAAACAGGCGTTCTTACGCTGTGTAGAAGATCTTCTAAAGATGGGAGTGATACACCCAGTTCCAACTGCAGAGCAAGGACTGGGTTTTTACTCAAACCTGTTTGTAGTTCCCAAAAAGGAAGGAACTTTCAGGCCAATCCTGGATTTAAAAATTCTAAACAAATTCCTCAGAGTTCCATCATTCAAAATGGAAACCTTTCGGACAATCTTACCATTGATCCAGGAAGATCAATATATGACTACCGTGGATTTAAAGGATGCGTACCTACATATTCCTATCCACAAAGATCACCATCAGTTGCTAAGGTTCGCCTTTCTGGACAAGAATTTTCACAAAGGTGCTAGGGTCCATTCTAGCGGTACTAAGACCGCGGGGCATTGCAGCAGCACCTTATCTGGACGACATATTAATTCTGGCGTCGTCTTTTCAAAGAGCCAAGGCTCATACAGAAATAGTTCTGGCCTTTCTAAGGTCTCACGGGTGGAAGGTGAACGTCGAAAAAAAGTTCTCTGTCCCCGCTCACAAGGGTTCCCTTCCTGGGAACGCTAATAGACTCGGTAGAGATGAAAATATTTCTGACGGAGGTCAGGAAGTTAAAACTTTTAACTACTTGCCGAGTTCTTCATTCTGTTCCTCTGCCTTCTGTGGCTCAGTGCTTGGAGGTAATCGGGTTAATGGTTGCGGCAATGGACGTTGTTCCCTTTGCCAGAATTCATCTCAGACCACTGCAGCTGTGCATGCTCAAACTGTGGAATGGGGATTATGCAGATTGTCTCCTTAGATGCAAATGGACAAGAAAACCAGAGATTATCTTCTCTGGTGGTTGTCTCAGGATCACCTGTCTCAGGGAATGTGCTTCCGCAGACCAGAGTGGATCTTTGTCACGACCGATTCCAGTCTGTTAGGCTGGGGTGCGGTCTGGGACTCCCTGAAAGCTCAGGGCCTATGGTCTCGGGAAGAGTCTCTTCTCCAGATAAACATTTTGGAACTGAGAGCGATATTCAACACGCTCCAGGCATAGCCTCAACTAGCGGAGGCCAGGTTCATCAGGTTTCAGACGGATAACATCACGACTGTAGCGTACATCAATCATCAGGGAGGAACAAAGAGTTCCCTAGCGATGAAGGAAGTATCCAAGATCATCAAATGGGCGGAGGATCACTCCTGCCACCTATCTGCAATTCACATCCCAGGAATAGACAACTGGGAGGCGGATTTTCTGAGTCGTCAGACCTTTCACCCGGGGGAGTGGGAACTCCTTCCGGAGGTTTTTGCTCAGCTTACCCAGCTATGGGGTATTCCAGAGTTGGATCTGATGGCGTCCCGTCAGAACTCCAAACTTCTCTTTACGGATCCAGGTCCAGGGACCCCAAGGCGGCATTGATAGATGCTCTAGTAGCGCCTTGGTCCTTCAATCTGGCTTATGTTTTTCCACTGTTTCCACTTCTCCCTCATCTGGTAGCCAGAATCAATCAGGAGAAGGCTTCGGTAATTTGGATAGCGCCTGCGTGGCCACGCAGGACTTGGTATGCAGACCTAGTGGACATGTCATCTGTTCCACCATGGACAATGTCATCGAGGCAGGATCTTCTAATTCAAGGTCCATTCAAGCATCCAAATCTAGTTCTCTGCAGCTGACTGCTTGGAGATTGAACGCTTAATTCTATCTAAGCGTGGGTTCTCTGGATCAGTTATAGATACTTTGATCCAGGCTAGAAAACCTGTCACCAGGAACATTTACTATAAGATATGGCGGAAATATCTTTGTTGGTGTGAATCCAAGGGTTACTCGTGGAGTAAGATTAGGATTCCTAGGATTTTGTCATTTCTCCAAGAAGGATTGGAGAAAGGATTGTCAGCTAGTTCCTTAAAGGGACAGATATCTGCTCTATCTATTCTGTTTCACAGGCGTCTGGCGGAAGTACCAGACGTTCAAGCGTTTGCATAGGCTTTAGTCAGAATCAAGCCTGTCTATAAGCCTGTGGCTCCTCGATGGAGTCTAAATTTAGTTCTCTCTGTCCTTCAAGGGGTTCCGTTTGAACCTTTATATTCCATAGATATTAAGTGATTATCTTGGAAAGTTACAGAATTGTCTGCTTTGCAGTGTAATTCACCCTATCTGGTGTTTCATGCAGATAAGGTTGTTTTGCGTACAAAACCTGGTTTCCTTCCGAAAGTGGTTTCTAATAAGAATATTAACCAGGGAATCATTGTTCCTTCTCTGTGCCCTAATCCAGTTTCTAAGAAGGAACGGCTGTTACACAATCTTGATGTGGTTCGTGCTTTAAAATTCTATTTAAAAGCAACTAAAGATTTCAGACACACGTCATCCTTGTTTGTTGTCTATTCTGGTAAGAGGAGAAGTCAAAAAGCTATCACTTCCTCTCTTTCCTTTTGGCTGAAAAGCATTATCTGATTGACTCACGAGACTGCTGGACAGCAGCTTCCTGAACGAATTACAGCTCTTTCCACCAGAGCTGTGGCTTCCACATGGGCTTTCAAGAATGAGGCTTCTGTTGAACAGATTTGTAAAGCAGCGACTTGGTCTTCACTGCATACTTTTGCCAAATTTTACAAATTTGATACTTTTGCTTCTTCGGAGGCTATTTTTTTGGGAGAAAGGTTTTGCAAGTAGTGGTGCCTTCCGTTTAGGTTACCTGACTTGTTCCCTCCCTTCATCCGTGTCCTAAAGCTTTGGTATTGGTTCCCACAAGTAAGGATGAATCCGTGGACTGGATACACCAATGTAAGAGAAAACAGAATTTATGCTTACCTGATAAATTTCTTTCTCTTACGGTGTATCCAGTCCACGGCCCGCCCTGGCAATTAAGTCAGGTTCAAATTTATTTTTTGTAAAACTACAGTCACCACTGCATACTATGGTTCTCCTTTTTCTCCTAACCGTCGGTCGAATGACTGGGGGGGCGGAGCCTGAGGGGAGCTATATGGACAGCTCTGCTGTGTGCTCTCTTTGCCACTTCCTGTAGGGATTGAGAATATCCCACAAGTAAGGATGAATCCGTGGACTGGATACACCGTAAGAAAAGAAATTTATCAGGTAAGCATAAATTCTGTTATTCCAACATAACACACAAAGTAGAGATCTGAGGGAAATTATACAAAAACATTGGGGTATCCTCTCTCGAGACTCTGGATTGTCAGGGCTACTACCTTCCCAAATGGGATTCAGAAGGTTTCAATACTGCAATGCGTGCAAACAAATGAAACCAGCACCTAAAATTACCAATAAATTTTACTCTAAAGATGGCAAAAAAGCTATGATATTGATCAGTTCATTATGTGCAACAGCAAGAATGTTGTTTACTTGTTACTTTGCTCGTGTGACCTGATCTATATAAAATGCACCTCAAGATTATTAAAAACCAGACTTAATGAACATATACAGTTCTTTGCAAAAGTTTAGGCACCCCTAAAATTTTCCATGATTTTTATTTATAAATAATTGGGTGTTTGGATCAGCAATTTCATTTCGATCTATCAAATAACTGAAGGACACAGTAATATTTCAATAGTGAAATGAGGTTTATTGGATTAACAGAAAATGTGCAATATGCATCAAAACAAAATGAGACAGGTGCATAAATTTGGGCACCCCAACAGAAATATTGCATCAATATTTAGTAGAGCCTCCTTTAGCAGAAATAACAGCCTCTAGACGCTTCCTAGATCCTGTAATGAGTGTCTGGATGGAGGTATTTTGGACCATTCCTCCTTGCAAAACATCTCCAGTTCAGTTAGGTTTGATGGTTGCTGAGCATGGACAGTCTGCTTCAAATCACCCCACAAATTTTCAGGTCTGGGGACTGGGATGGCCATTGCAGAACATTGTACTTGTTCCTCTGCATAAATGCCAGAGTAGATTTTGGGTCGTTGTCTTGTTTAAATATCCAGCCCCGCTCAACTTTGTGACTGATTCCTCAACATTATTCTCAAGTATCTGCTGATATTGAGTGGAATCCATATGACCCTTAACTTTAAAAACATTCCCAGTACCGGCACTGGCCACACAGCCCCACAGCATGATAGAACATCCACCAAATTGTACTGTGGGTAGCAAGTGTTTGTTTTGGAACGCTGTGTTCTTTTGCCGCCATGCATAACGCCCTTTGTTATGACCAAATAACTCAATCTTTGTTTCATCAGTCCGCAGCACTTTCTTCCAAAATGAAGCTGGCTTTGTCCAAATGTGTGTTTGCATACCTCAAGCGACTCTGTTTGTGGCATGTGTGCAGAAAAGGCTTCTTCCGCATCACTCTCCCATACAGCTTCTCCTTGTGCAAAGTGCGCTGAAGTGTTGAACGGTGCACAGTGACACCATCTGCAGCAAGATGATGTTGTAGGTCTTTGGAGGTGGGCTGTGGGCTGTTTTTGACCGTTCTTATCCTTTGCCTTTCCAATATTTTACTTGGTCTGCCACTTCTGGCCTTAACAAGAACTGTGCCTGTGGTCTTCCATTTCCTCACTATGTTCCTCACAGTGGCCACTGACAGCTTAAATCTCTGGGATAGCTTTTTGTAGCCTTCCCCTAAACCATAATGTTGAACAATCTTTGTTTTCAGGTCATTTGAGAGTTGTTCGAGGCCCTCATGTTGCCACTCTTCAGAGGAGAGTCAAAGGGGCCTATTTATCAAGCCGTCAACCGCAAATATGCTGGAATTCCGCAGCATAATTGTGGAGAGCCTGATTCCCCTTATTTATCAAACCCTACAGACCGGTAAAAGTAGAATTTTGTGACATAACATGCGATCCGCCTGTCAAAGTCCGACACACATCGATGCTTACGTCATTACAGATGTTCCGAATGCAAATTCGGCACTATCTGACTACTTTTGCAAGTTAATAAATTTCTACCAGGTACGCTTGGCACTATTCCGGCTCAGCGTACCTGGTTTTCAATCCGCCGCTTATGTTCGCTGCTACCCGATATCCCATTGATTCCTATGGGAGAATAAATTTAGGTTTACACCTAACACTCTAACATATATCCCGAGTCTAAACACCCCTAATCTGCTGCCCAGACACCGCCGCCACCTACATTATGTTATTAACCCCTAATCTGCTGCCCAGACACCGCCGCCACCTACATTATACTTATTAACCCCTAATCTGCCCCCCCCTACATCGCCGCCACCTACATTATGTTATTAACCCCTAATCTACCCCCCCTACACCTACATAACACTTATTAACCCCTAATCTGCCCCCCTACACCGCCACCTACATAATTTATTAACCCCTAATCTGCCGTCCCCAACGTCGCCACCACTATATTAAATTTATTAACCCCTAAACCTAAGTCTAACCCTAACACCCCCAAACTTAAATCTAATTTAAATATAAATAAAATTACTACCATTAACTACATTATTCCTATTTAAAACTAAATACTTACCTATAAAATAAACCCTAAAATAGCTACAATATAACTAATAGTTACATTGTAGCTAGCTTAGGGTTTATTTTTATTTTACAGGCAAGTTTGTATTTATTTTAACTAGGTAGAATAATAGTTATTAAATATTTAATAAGTACCTAGCTAAAATAAATACAAACGTATCTGTAAAATAAAACCTAACCTAAGTTACAATTACACCTAACACTACACTATAATTAAATAAATTATCTAAATTAAATACAATTAACTAAATTAAATACAATAACCTAAATTAAATTAAATTATCTAAAGTACAAAAACAAACAAACACTAAATTACAGAAAATAATAAACAAATTACAGAAATTTAAACTAATTACACCTAATATCAGGGCCCTATCAAAATAAACCCCCCCCCCCCAAAAGATAAAAAAAAAAACCTAGCCTAAACAAAACTACCAATACCCCTTAAAATGGCCTTTTGCGGGGCATTGCCCCAAAGTAATCAGCTCTTTTACCTGTAAAAAAACAAAAAAAACAACCCCCCGAACAGTAAAACCCACCTCCCACACAACCAACCCCCCCAAAAAAATACTAACTAAAAAAACCTAAGCTCCCCATTGCCCTGAAAAGGGCATTTGCATGGGCATTTCCCTTAAAAGGGCAGTTAGCTCTTTTGCAGCCCAAAGCCCTAACCTAAAAATAAAACCCACCCAATACACCCTTAAAAAAACCTAACACTAACCCCCTAAAGATCGACTTACCGGGAGATGTCTTCATCCAAGCCGGGCAGAAGTGGTCCTCCAGATGGGCAGAAGTCTTCATCCAAGCCGGGCAGAAGTGGTCCTCCAGACGGCATCTTCTATCCTCATCCATCCGGCACGGAGCGGCTCCATCTTCAAGACATCCGACGTGGAGCATCCTCTTCGGCCGACGACTACCCGACGAATGAAGGTTCCTTTAAGTGACGTCATCCAAGATGGCGTCCCTTAGATTCCGATTGGCTGTTAGAATTGGATGAAGACTTCTGCCATCTGGAGGACCACTTATGCACGGCTTGGATGAAGACTTCTGCCCGGCTTGGATGAAGATGTCTCCCGGTAAGTCGATCTTCAGGGGGTTAGTGTTAGGTTTTTTTAAGGTTGTATTGGGTGGGTTTTATTTTTAGGTTAGGGCTTTGGGCTGCAAAAGAGCTAACTGCCCTTTTAAGGGCAATGCCCATCCAAATGCCCTTTTCAGGTCAATGGGGAGCTTAGGTTTTTTTAGTTAGTATTTTTTTGGGGGGGTTGGTTGTGTGGGTTGTGGGTTTTATTGTTGGGGGGGTTGTTTGTATTTTTTTTTTACAGGTAAAAAGAGCTTATTACTTTGGGGGATAGTAATTTTATTTATATTTATTTAAATTAGATTTAAGTTAGGGGGTGTTAGGGTTAGACTTAGGTTTAAGGGTTAATAAATTTAATATAGTGGCGGCCACATTGGGGATGGCAGATTAGGGGTTAATAAGAAGTGTTATGTAGGTGGCGGCGGTGTAGGGGGGCAGATTAGGTGTTAATAACATAATGTAGGTGGCGACGGTGTAGGGGGAGGCAGATTAGGGGTTAATAAGTATAATGTAGGTGGCGGCGGTGCAGGGGGGCAGATTAGGGGTTAATAACATGATGTAGGTGGCGACGGTGTAGGGGGGGCAGATTAGGAGTTAACAACAATGTAGGGGGCGGCAGATTAGGGGTTAATAAGTATAATGTAGGTGCAGTGGGCTCCGGGAGCGGCGGTTTAGGGATTAATAACTTTATTTAGTTACGGCGGGGTGCGGGAGCGGCGGTATAGGGGTAAAACAGTATAGTATAGTGTGGGTGTTAAGTGACAGTACTGTATACCAATAAAGCTGGGAAAAAGCCGAAGAGCAGCAAGATCGATGACTGTTAGTTAACAACAGTCCGCTGCTCATCGCCCCGTACTTGGTGCGTGGCTTTTTGACAGCTTTTTTGGTAACTTTGGAGAACGTATTCAGGTCCGCGGCAGCGATGTTAGGCGATCTTAGGCGAGCGTATTGGTGCCGGCGAATGCAAGTAAGTTGACGGGTTGATAAATAGGGGCCAAAGAGAACAGCTACTTGCAATTGGCCACCTTAAATACATTTTCTCATGATTGGATGTACCTGTCTATGAATTGCAAGGCTTAATGTGCTCACAAAACCAATTGTGTGTTTCAATTAATCAGTGCTAGGTAGTTACAAGTATTCAAATCAACAAAATGACAAGGGTGCCCAAATTTATGCACCTGTCTAATTTTGTTTTGATGCATATTGCACATTTTCTGTTAATCCAATAAACCTCACTTCACTACTGAAATATTACTGTGTAAAGTTTTTTGATAGATCAAAATGAAATTGCTGATCCAAACACCCAATTATTTATAAATGAAAATCATGTAAATTGTCAGGGGTGCCTAAACTTTTGTATACAACTGTATATAATATTGAGAAAGGCTTTTTAATCACTTGGTCTCTGCTCATTTTAATTATAAGCATAATAGAAAGGTTGCAGATTTACAGTTTCTAGGTATTAGAAAGGTGGAACCTAATTGGAGAGGGGGAAATATTCAAAATATCTTGGGCTGTATGAAGATGAAATGGATCCATGTTATGGATGGTTTCATACTCAACGGTCTCAACAAAGATTTCAAAGTCCATCACTTTTTATAAGAATCTTGAGTTAATAAGTATCTTCTGTATAGGGGTACAGATCTTTGATATATATTTATTTCTCACAATGTCTTCACATTAATTGAATTTTATTATGCTCACAAACTAATAATTTATACTGATATAATGTCTAGTTAGCTATGTAAAAATGTATATCTATAATACATCCTTTCTACTCGTTACTTGAAAGAGATCACTTACCAATAAGAAAAGTAGAAACCAAACAGTAAAAGACTGTCTGTCCAAATCACAGTCAAAACTCAAGGCTATAGACAAAACAAACTCCCCAGCAAAACAAAATAATGAACTGGGAATCACAGATGAAGACACCTCTTCAGGGAGAGATATCCCTAACAACGAACTGCTAACCCAAATCAAAACCTTCTTCCATGAGGAGCTGAAAACAGCGATACATGACCTCAAGCAGGATATAAGAGAAATAGGTGGGAGAATGACAGAACTCGAAAATAAAATTGACGACATTACTGAAGAAATTCCTCAAATCCAGCATACCTTGCTCGACCATTCCATCTATATAAAAAAACTCAAAAACCAGGTGGAAGATTTAGAAAATTGATCACAACAATCAAATCTGCGAATTAGGAACCTTCCGGAAGACTACAAAAATCTTCAGGCAGATGTCACTGAGATATTTCACCAACTTATACCTGATACAGAGCCCAACATGCTACTATTCGACAGAGTGCACCGAGCCCTCACTAAACCCTCTTAGTCCAAAACCAGGGACATAATAGTTAAGCTGCACTATTATCACGTTAAAGAGCTGATCCTACAAGCAGCAAGACAAACACGAACTGTTATCTATGAGGGCCATAACATCCAAATCTACACTGACCTATCTCCCATAACATTAAGAAGGCGAGAGATGAGGCCTATAGTGTCTGCTCTGATCAGAGAAAAGCTGAGATATCGTTGGAATTTTCGTTTTAAGCTGATCTTCACTCATCAAAATACATCTTACTCCTGTTCATCTGTAGAAGAAGGACAATTGTTACTCACCAAAGTCGAGATACCAATTGAGTCAGAGCCGCAAGCCCTACAGAAGACGACGAAGAAATTACCTCAGCGTGAATGGACACTTGTATCCATAAATGGGAAGGCTAAGAGGCCGAAACCAAATAAATCTCCCAGCTCAGACCTCAGTTCTTCCAATGAAGAAAACCCTCCAGTTCCATGATTCCAACACTTTTTAGACTCTTATAGTATGACTTTGAAGAATCAGGACTATATCACGCTGAGACAAACAGGCTGTAAGTTACAATATGTGTGGCCAATAGTCCACAGGCTATGTTTGAAACTAAATGTCATGTATAATGATGTCTTCCCCCACACCTTATCCTATTGAGTCCTTGCTTCTCGCCCCTCCCTCCCCCTCCCCTCTCCCCCTGTCTGAACCGATGTCTACTGTTAACAATTTATACTCTCAGAATGTTGAGAGGACATAAGTATTAGGAGACTGCTCCAGAGTTGGTTTTTGACTAAATTGTTAAATGATGTTTATGGTGCATACTAAAGCATCAAGTTTTATAGTTATGTTAATTTGTTATATGTTATGTTGTTCAGTCTTAAGTGTCAACTGTCAAGGGTCAAAAAAATTATGGTTACTCAGAGTCTACCAACAAGAGGTTATCTACCCATGCTCTGCTGGTCCTTTAGCCCTTCTAGAAGAAGGCCCGTTCACACAACTAACCGCACTATTCATTAGCATTAAGCCTAGGGGAAAAAACATGCAGATTAGGATAATATCCCACAACAGCAGGGGTCTTAACTCCAATATAAAGAGGAAAAAAGCTATATTTGACTATAAGTCAGAGAACACTCAGGAGGCAATTTCCTCAATTAAAGCACTAGACACAAGATATTACACATACAGCAATAAACCAGATAAAATGAGGGCAAACAAGTTGAAGGACATAACAAGAGCAACTACTATTCCACAACTCCAACTAGAAAATGGGAAAGTAACTAATGAACCCCTCCAAATAGCCAATGAATTTGCCAGCTATTAAAATACACTATATAACTTACCAAAACCTACACATTCGATTGATAAAATGAAGGAACTAGACAATTTTCTGGACAGTAGCTCACTCCCAAAAATTTCCCAAGAAGATCTAGATAATTTGAATGCACCTATAACACTACAAGAGATTTCTCCAACATTGGTGTGTCCGGTCCACGGCGTCATCAATAACTTGTGGGAATATTCTCTTCCCCAACAGGAAATGGCAAAGAGCACAGCAAAAGCTGTCCATATAGTCCCTCCTAGGCTCCGCCCACCCCAGTCATTCTCTTTGCCGTTGCACAGGCAGCATCTCCACGGAGATGGTGAAGAGTATGTGGTGTTTAGTTGTAGTTTTTTATTCTACTATCAAGAGTTTGTTATTTTAAAATAGTGCTGGTATGTACTATTTACTCTGAAACAGAAAAAGATGAAGAGTTCTGTTTGTGAGAGGAATATGATTTTAGCAGCAGTAACTAAAATCGTTTGCTGTTTCCACATAGGACTGTTGAGATGAAATAACTTCAGTTGGGGGAAACAGTTGGCAGACTTTTCTGCTTAAGGTATGACTAGCCATATTTCTAACAAGACTGTGTAATGCTGGAAGGCTGTCATTTCCCCTCATGGGGACCGGTAAGCCATTTTCTTAGTCTCAAACAGAATAAAGGGCTTAATATGGGCTATAAAACTGGTAGACACTTTTATGGGCTAGATCGATTGCTTTATTTGGGCATTTTATACAGCTTGATGTTGAAATTCACACTTTATAAACTTTGGGGAACGTTTTTTTTACGTCAGGCACTGGTTTAGACACCTTTCCAGTCAGGAAGGGCCTTCCCTGTAGTAGGCTGAGCCTCATTTTCGCGCCATTATTGCGCAGTTACTTTTGAGAGCAGGACATGCAGCTGCATGTGTGTGGGTCTGAAAGTAGTTGAAAAGGTTCCTAGAAGGCTTCATTTGGTATCGTATACCCCCCTGGGTTTGGTAAAGTCGCAGCAAAGGCTGTAGCGTGGACTGTAGAGGGGTTAAAACTGTAACCGGCTCCGGTTTCCTCATTTTAAGGGTTAAAGGTCTGAAATTTGGGGTGCAATGCTTTGAATGCTTTAAGACACTGTGGTGAAAATTTGGTTAAATTTGAATAATTCCTTCATAGTTTTTCACATATTCAGTAATAAAGTGTGCCCTGTTTAAAATTTAAAGAGACAGTAACGGTTTTGTTTTAAAATGTTTTTTTGTACTTTATTGACAAGTTTAAGCCTGTTTAACATGTCTGTACCTTCAGATAAACTATGTTCTGTATGTATGGAAGCCAATGTGTCTCCCCCTTCAAAATTGTGTGATAATTGTGCCATAGCGTCCAAACAAAGTAAGGACAGTACTGCCACAGATAGTAAAGTTGCCCAAGATGATTCATCAGATGAAGGGAGTAGACATAGTTCTACATCATCTCCTTCTGTGTCTACACCAGTTTTGCCCACGCAGGAGACCCCTAGTACTTCTAGCGCGCCAATGCTTGTTACTATGCAACAATTGACGGCAGTAATGGATAAATCCATAGCAAATATTTTATCCAAAATGCCTGCATTTCAGAGAAAGCGCGATTGCTCTGTTTTAAACACTGTAGAGCAGGAGGGCGCTGATGATAATTGCTCTGTCATACCCTCACACCAATCTGAAGTGGCCATGAGGGAGGTTTTGTCAGATGGGGAAATTTCAGATTCAGGTAGAATTTCTCAACAGGCAGAACCTCATGATGTGACATTTAAATTTAAATTAGAGCATCTCCGCGCACTGCTTAAGGAGGTGTTATCTACTCTGGATGATTGTGACAACCTGGTCATTCCAGAAAAATTGTGCAAGATGGACAAGTTCCTAGAGGTTCCGGTGCACCCCAACGCTTTTCCTATACCCAAGCGGGTGGCGGACATAGTGAATAAGGAGTGGGAGAAGCCCGGCATACCTTTTGTCCCCCCTCCTATATTTAAGAAATTATTTCCTATGGTCGACCCCAGAAAGGACTTATGACAGACAGTCCCTAAGGTTGAGGGGGCAGTTTCTACACTATCCAAGCGCACTACTATTCCTATCGAGGATAATTGTGCTTTCAAAGATCCTATGGATAAAAAATTGGAGGGTTTGCTTAAAAGAATTTTGTACAGCAAGGTTACCTCCTGCAACCTATTTCGTGCATTATTCCTGTCACTACAGCAGCGTGGTTCTAGTTCAAGGAACTAGAAAAGTCGCTCAGTAGAGAGACTCCGTATGAGGAGGTTATGGACAGAATTCACGCACTTAAGTTAGCTAATTCCTTTATTTTAGATGCCGCTTTGCAGTTAGCTAGATTAGCGGCGAAAAATTCAGGGTTTGCAATTGTGGCGCGCAGAGCGCTCTGGCTAAAGTCTTGGTCTGCGGATGTATCTTCCAAGACAAAATTGCTTAATATCCCTTTCAAGGGTAAAACCCTTTTTGGGCCAGAATTGAAAGATATTATCTCAGACATCACTGGGGGTAAGGGCCACGCCCTCCCACAAGATAGGCCTTTCAAGGCCAAGAATAAGTCTAATTTTCGTTCCTTTCGCAATTTCAGGAACGGACCGGCCTCCAACGCTGCAGCCTCTAGACAAGAGGGTAATGCTTCACAAACCAAACCAGCTTGGAAACCGATGCAAGGCTGGAACAAGGGTAAGCAGGCCAAGAAGCCTGCTGCTGCTACCAAAACAGCATGAAGGAGTAGCCCCCGATCCGGGACCGGATCTAGTAGGGGGCAGACTCTCTCTCTTCGCTCAGGCTTGGGCAAGAGATGTTCAGGATCCCTGGGCACTAGAAATAGTTTCTCAGGGTTATCTTCTAGAATTCAAGGAACTACCCCCAAGGGGAAGGTTCCACATGTCTCACTTATCTTCAAACCAAATAAAGAGACAGGCATTCTTACATTGTGTAGAAGACCTGCTAAAAATGGGAGTGATACACCCAGTTCCAACCGTGGAACAAGGAATGGGGTTTTACTCAAATCAGTTTGTAGTTCCCAAAAAAGAGGGAACTTTCAGACCAATTCCTAAACAAATTTCTCAGAGTGCCATCGTTCAAAATGGAAACTATTCGAACGATTTTACCTACAATCCAGGAGGGTCAATTTATGACTACCGTGGATCTAAAGGATGCGTATCTACATATTCCTATCCACAAAGATCATCATCAGTTCCTAAGGTTCGCCTTTCTGGACAAACATTACCAGTTTGTGGCTCTCCCATTCGGGCTAGCCACTGCTCCAAGGATTTTCACAAAGGTACTCGGGTCCCTTCTAGTGGTTCTAAGACCAAGGGGCATTGCAGTGGCACCTTACTTGGACGACATTCTGATACAAGCGTCGTCTCTTTCAAAGGCAAAGGCTCACACAGACATCGTTCTGGCCTTTCTCAGATCTCACGGATGGAAAGTGAACATAGAAAAAAGTTCCCTGTCTCCGTCGACAAGAGTCCCTTTCTTGGGGACAATAATAGATTCTTTAGAAATGAAGATTTTCCTGACAGATGTCAGAAAGTCAAAACTTCTAAACGCTTGTCAAGTTCTTCACTCTGTTCCACGACCTTCCATAGCTCAGTGCATGGAAGTAGTAGGGTTGATGGTTGCAGCAATGGACATAGTTCCTTTTGCGCGAATTCATCTAAGACCATTACAACTGTGCATGCTGAAACAGTGGAATAGGGACTATACAGACTTGTCTCCACTGATTCAAGTAGATCAGAAGACCAGAGACTCACTCCGTTGGTGGCTAACCCAGGATCACCTGTCCCAGGGAATGAGCTTCCGCAGACCAGAGTGGGTCATCGTTACGACCGACGCCAGTCTAGTGGGCTGGGGCGCGGTCTGGGACTCCCTGAAAGCTCAGGGTCTATGGTCTCGGGAAGAGTCTCTTCTCCCGATAAACATTCTGGAACTGAGAGCGATATTCAATACTCTCAGGGCTTGGCCTCAACTAGCAAAGGCCAGATTCATAAGATTCCAATCAGACAACATGACGACTGTTGCTTACATCAACCATCAGGGGGGAACAAGGAGTTCCCTGGCGATGAGAGAAGTGACCAAAATCATAAAATGGGCGTAGGATCACTCCTGCCACCTATCTGTGATCCACATCCCAGGAGTGGAAAACTGGGAGGCGGATTATCTGAGTCGTCAGACATTCCATCCGGGGGAGTGGGAACTCCACCTGGAGATATTTGCCCAGTTGACTCAATTATGGGGCATTCCAGACATGGATCTGATGGCGTCTCATCAGAACTTCAAGGTTCCTTGCTACGGGTCCAGATCCAGGGATCCCAAGGCGACTCTAGTGGATGCATTAGTAGCGCCTTGGACCTTCAACCTAGCTTATGTGTTTCCACCGTTTCCTCTCATTCCCAGGCTGGTAGCCAGGATCAAGCAGGAGAGGGCCTCGGTGATCTTGATAGCTCCTGCGTGGCCACGCAGGACTTGGTATGCAGACCTGGTGAATATGTCATCGGCTCCACCATGGAAGCTACCTTTGAGACAGGATCTTCTAGTACAAGGTCCATTTGAACATCCAAATCTAGTTTCCCTTCAACTAACGGCTTGGAAATTGAACGCTTGATTTTATCTAAGCGTGGGTTTTCGGATTCTGCAATAGATACTTTGATACAAGCCAGAAAACCTGTAACTAGAAAGATTTACCATAAAATATGGAAAAGATATATCTGTTGGTGTGAATCCAAGGGATTCTCATGGAGTAAGATCAAGATTCCTAGGATCCTTTCCTTCCTCCAAGAAGGTTTGGATAAGGGATTATCAGCGAGTTCTCTAAAGGGACAGATTTCTGCTTTATCTGTCTTATTACACAAACGACTGGCAGCTGTGCCTGATGTTCAAGCTTTTGTTCAGGCTTTGGTCAGGATCAAGCCTGTTTACAGACCTTTGACTTCTCCCTGGAGTCTGAATTTAGTTCTTTCAGTTCTTCAAGGGGTTCCTTTTGAACCTCTACATTCCATAGATATCAAGATGTTATCTTGGAAAGTTCTGTTTTTGGTTGCTATTTCTTCTGCTAGAAGAGTTTCTGAGTTATCTGCTTTGCAGTGTAATCCGCCCTAACTGGTGTTCCATTCAGATAAGGTTGTTTTGCGTACTAAACCTGGTTTCCTTCCAAAGGTTGTTTCCAACAAGAATATTAACCAGGAAATAGTTGTGCCTTCTTTGTGTCCGAATCCAGTTACAAAGAAGGAACGTTTGTTACACAATTTAGATGTAGTTCGTGCTTTAAAGTTCTATTTAGAAGCAACAAAGGATTTCAGACAAACGTCTTCTCTGTTTGTCGTTTATTCTGGCAAGAGGAGAGGTCAAAAAGCTACTGCTACCTCTCTTTCCTTTTGGCTGAAAAGCATCATCCAATTGGCTTACGAGACTGCCGGACGGCAGCCTCCTGAGCGCATCACAGCTCACTCTACTAGGGCTGTGGCTTCCACATGGGCCTTCAAGAACGAGGCTTCTGTTGATCAGATATGTAAGGCAGCGACTTGGTCTTCCCTGCACACTTTTGCCAAATTCTACAAATTTGATACTTTTGCTTCTTTGGAGGCTATTTTTGGGAGAAAGGTTTTGCAAGCCGTGGTGCCTTCCGTTTAGGTAACCTGATTGGCTCCCTCCCTTCATCCGTGTCCTAAAGCTTTGGTATTGGTTCCCACAAGTTATGGATGACGCCGTGGACCGGACACACCAATGTTGGAGAAAACAGAATTTATGCTTACCTGATAAATTACTTTCTCCAACGGTGTGTCCGGTCCACGGCCCGCCCTGGTTTTTAATCAGGTTTGATGAATTTCTTTCTTTAACTACAGTCACCACGTCACCCTATAGTTTCTCCTGTTTTTTCTCCTGTCCGTCGGTCGAATGACTGGGGTGGGCGGAGCCTAGGAGGGACTATAGGGACAGCTTTTGCTGTGCTCGTTGCCATTTCCTGTTGGGGAAGAGAATATTCCCACAAGTTATGGATGAAACCGTGGACCGGACACACCGTTGGAGAAAGTAATTTATCAGGTAAGCATAAATTCTGTTTTCCCTAGCTATTAAGGAACTAAAAAGAAATACACCTGATGAAACGGTCGGAAGACCGGGAAACGCGTTGTGTTTTTGTATTAACATTAAACTGAAGTTGATTTTATTTGGGCCATCACGAGCTTTATTTTATTCTTCATCCAGTAAGAGCTTTTAATATTCTTGCTCATTCTTAATGCACCTTCTGTTGACTAGCCACCTCTGAAGAGAATAGCAGGATTGGCGTTGCAGTTCACACGAAAGGACAGCTTGCTGAACAGCTGAAATAGTTCAGAGCATACCTGTGGCACTTCTCAAGTGCTCTGGATCCTGTAAGTGTGCATTTATTTTGTGCATGATTGTTTTATCCTCATTGATAGAGCACTATTGTGGCGCCTTCTTTTCTTTTATTAATAAAAATAAATAAAGCCCCAGGCCCTGATGGTTTCCCGGGGACCTTTTACAAAGACATTCAAATCTCCTTAGCACCCCATTTAGTGTGAGTTTTTAATAATATTCTACAGGGAGTGGACATACCATAGGACATCTTGACTGCGAGGGTGACAGTAATTCTGAAACCGGGGAAATGTAAGCTATATTGCCAGAATTATAGACCTATCTCTCTAATCAACCAGGACCTTAAGTTGTTTACCAAAATTCTAGCGAACCAACTAACGACCCCCATCAAAAGCTTAATAAACACGGATCAAGTAGGGTTCATAGCGCAAAGGGAAGCTCCAGATAACATAAGAAAAGTTATAGATCTGATAAACCTGGCTTCAGTTAGAGGAGTGCCTTCTCTGTTCCTAACCTTGGATGCGGAAAAGTCATTCGATAGGGTCAATTGGGATTATATGCTGGCAGTATTAAACAAAGAAGGAATATGTGGCCCTTGGGAAGTTATATTCATAACCAGATGCCTTTATCAGACTCTCTGGATATCAATCGACGCAAATAACAATTATAAATGGAACTAGGCAGGGGTGCTCACTGTCACCGCTGCTATTTGCGTTATGTATTGAGCCCTTCGCACAAAAGAATTAGATCTAACCAAGTAGGGGAAAAAGAATACAAAATTTTATTATTTGCCGATGATGTCATCCTCGCAGTCACTAAGTCCCTACTTTCTCCAACATAGGTGTGTCCGGTCCACGGCGTCATCCTTACTTGTGGGATATTCTCTTCCCCAACAGGAAATGGCAAAGAGCCCAGCAAAGCTGGTCACATGATCCCTCCTAGGCTCCGCCTACCCCAGTCATTCTCTTTGCCGTTGTACAGGCAACATCTCCACGGAGATGGCTTAGAGTTTTTTAGTGTTTAACTGTAGTTTTTATTATTCAATCAAGAGTTTGTTATTTTGAAATAGTGCTGGCATGTACTATTTACTCAGAAACAGAAAAGAGATGAAGATTTCTGTTTGTATGAGGAAAATGATTTTAGCAACCGTCACTAAAATCCATGGCTGTTCCACACAGGACTGTTGAGAGCAATTAACTTCAGTTGGGGGAACAGTGAGCAGTCTCTTGCTGCTTGAGGTATGACACATTCTAACAAGACGATGTAATGCTGGAAGCTGTCATTTTCCCTATGGGATCCGGTAAGCCATGTTTATTACGATCGTAAATAAGGGCTTCACAAGGGCTTATTAAGACTGTAGACTTTTTCTGAGCTAAATCGATTCATTATTAACACATATTTAGCCTTGAGGAATCATTTTATCTGGGTATTTTGATATAATAATATCGGCAGGCACTGTTTTAGACACCTTATTCTTAGGGGCTTTCCCAAAGCATAGGCAGAGCCTCATTTTCGCGCCGGTGTGGCGCACTTGTTTTTGAGAGGCATGGCATGCAGTCGCATGTGAGAGGAGCTCTGATACTTAGAAAAGGCTTTCTGAAGGCGTCATTTGGTATCGTATTCCCCTTTGGGCTTGGTTGGGTCTCAGCAAAGCAGATACCAGGGACTGTAAAGGGGTTAAAGTTCAAAACGGCTCCGGTTCCGTTATTTTAAGGGTTAAAGCTTCCAAATTTGGTGTGCAATACTTTTAAGGCTTTAAGACACTGTGGTGAAAATTTGGTGAATTTTGAACAATTCCTTCATGTTTTTTCGCAATTGCAGTAATAAAGTGTGTTCAGTTTAAAATTTAAAGTGACAGTAACGGTTTTATTTTAAAACGTTTTTTGTACTTTGTTATCAAGTTTATGCCTGTTTAACATGTCTGAACTACCAGATAGACTGTGTTCTGAATGTGGGGAAGCCAGAATTCCTATTCATTTAAATAAATGTGATTTATGTGACAATGACAATGATGCCCAAGATGATTCCTCAAGTGAGGGGAGTAAGCATGGTACTGCATCATTCCCTCCTTCGTCTACACGAGTCTTGCCCACTCAGGAGGCCCCTAGTACATCTAGCGCGCCAATACTCCTTACTATGCAACAATTAACGGCTGTAATGGATAATTCTGTCAAAAACATTTTAGCCAAAATGAACACTTATCAGCGTAAGCGCGATTGCTCTGTTTTAGATACTGAAGAGCATGACGACGCTGATAATAATATTTCTGAAGGGCCCCTAACCCAGTCTGATGGGGCCAGGGAGGTTTTGTCTGAGGGAGAAATTACTGATTCAGGGAACATTTCTCAACAAGCTGAACCTGATGTGATTGCATTTAAATTTAAGTTGGAACATCTCCGCATTCTGCTTAAGGAGGTATTATCCACTCTGGATGATTGTGACAAGTTGGTCATCCCAGAGAAACTATGTAAAATGGACAAGTTCCTAGAGGTGCCGGGGCTCCCAGAAGCTTTTCCTATACCCAAGCGGGTGGCGGACATTGTTAATAAAGAATGGGAAAGGCCCGGTATTCCTTTCGTCCCTCCCCCCATATTTAAAAAATTGTTTCCTATGGTCGACCCCAGAAAGGACTTATGGCAGACAGTCCCCAAGGTCGAGGGAGCGGTTTCCACTTTAAACAAACGCACCACTATACCCATAGAGGATAGTTGTGCTTTCAAAGATCCTATGGATAAAAAATTAGAAGGTTTGCTTAAGAAAATGTTTGTTCAGCAGGGTTACCTTCTACAACCAATTTCATGCATTGTCCCTGTCACTACAGCCGCATGTTTCTGGTTCGATGAGCTGATAAAGGCGGTCGATAGTGATTCTCCTCCTTATGAGGAGATTATGGACAGAATCAATGCTCTCAAATTGGCTAATTCTTTCACCCTAGACGCCACTTTGCAATTGGCTAGGTTAGCGGCTAAGAATTCAGGGTTTGCTATTGTGGCGCGCAGAGCGCTTTGGTTGAAATCTTGGTCGGCTGATGCGTCTTCCAAGAACAAGCTACTTAACATTCCTTTCAAGGGGAAAACGCTGTTTGGCCCTGACTTGAAAGAGATTATCTCTGATATCACTGGGGGTAAGGGCCACGCCCTTCCTCAGGATCGGCCTTTCAAGGCAAAAAATAAACCTAATTTTCGTCCCTTTCGTAGAAACGGACCAACCCAAAGTGCTACGTCCTCTAAGCAAGAGGGTAATACTTCTCAAGCCAAGCCAGCTTGGAGACCAATGCAAGGCTGGAACAAGGGAAAGCAGGCCAAGAAACCTGCCACTGCTACCAAGACAGCATGAAATGTTGGCCCCCGATCCGGGACCGGATCTGGTGGGGGGCAGACTCTCTCTCTTCGCTCAGGCTTGGGCAAGAGATGTTCTGGATCCTTGGGCACTAGAAATAGTCTCCCAAGGTTATCTTCTGGAATTCAAGGGACTTCCCCCAAGGGGGAGGTTCCACAGGTCTCAGTTGTCTTCAGACCACATAAAAAGACAGGCATTCTTACATTGTGTAGAAGACCTGTTAAAAATGGGAGTGATTCATCCTGTTCCATTAAGAGAACAAGGGATGGGGTTCTACTCCAATCTGTTCATAGTTCCCAAAAAAGAGGGAACGTTCAGACCAATCTTAGATCTCAAGATCTTAAACAAGTTTCTCAAGGTTCCATCGTTCAAGATGGAAACCATTCGAACTATTCTTCCTTCCATCCAGGAAGGTCAATTCATGACCACGGTGGATTTAAAGGATGCGTATCTACATATTCCTATCCACAAGGAACATCATCGGTTCCTAAGGTTCGCATTCCTGGACAAACATTACCAGTTCGTGGCGCTTCCTTTCGGATTAGCCACTGCTCCAAGGGTTTTCACAAAGGTACTAGGGTCCCTTCTAGCTGTGCTAAGACCAAGGGGCATTGCTGTAGTACCTTACTTGGACGACATTCTGATTCAAGCGTCGTCCCTTCCTCAAGCAAAGGCTCACACGGACATTGTCCTGGCCTTTCTCAGATCTCACGGATGGAAAGTGAACGTGGAAAAGAGTTCTCTATCTCCGTCAACAAGGGTTCCCTTCTTGGGAACAATAATAGACTCCTTAGAAATGAGGATTTTCCTGACAGTGGCCAGAAAAACAAAACTTCTAGACTCTTGTCGGATACTTCATTCCGTTCCTCTTCCTTCCATAGCTCAGTGCATGGAAGTGATCGGGTTGATGGTAGCGGCAATGGACATAGTTCCTTTTGCGCGCATTCATCTAAGACCATTACAACTGTGCATGCTCAGTCAGTGGAATGGGGACTATACAGACTTGTCTCCGAAGATACAAGTAAATCAGAGGACCAGAGACTCACTCCGTTGGTGGCTGTCCCTGGACAACCTGTCACAAGGGATGACATTCCGCAGACCAGAGTGGGTCATTGTCACGACCGACGCCAGTCTGATGGGCTGGGGCGCGGTCTGGGGATCCCTGAAAGCTCAGGGTCTTTGGTCTCGGGAAGAATCTCTTCTACCGATAAATATTCTGGAACTGAGAGCGATATTCAATGCTCTCAAGGCTTGGCCTCAGCTAGCGAGGGCCAAGTTCATACGGTTTCAATCAGACAACATGACAACTGTTGCGTACATCAACCATCAGGGGGGAACAAGGAGTTCCCTAGCGATGGAAGAAGTGACCAAAATCATTCTATGGGCGGAGTCTCACTCCTGCCACCTGTCTGCTATCCACATCCCAGGAGTGGAAAATTGGGAAGCGGATTTTCTGAGTCGTCAGACATTGCATCCGGGGGAGTGGGAACTCCATCCGGAAATCTTTGCCCAAGTCACTCTGCTGTGGGGCATTCCAGACATGGATCTGATGGCCTCTCGTCAGAACTTCAAAGTTCCTTGCTACGGGTCCAGATCCAGGGATCCCAAGGCGGCTCTAGTGGATGCACTAGTAGCACCTTGGACCTTCAAACTAGCTTATGTGTTCCCGCCGTTTCCTCTCATCCCCAGGCTGGTAGCCAGGATCAATCAGGAGAGGGCGTCGGTGATCTTGATAGCTCCTGCGTGGCCACGCAGGACTTGGTATGCAGATCTGGTGAATATGTCATCGGCTCCACCTTGGAAGCTACCTTTGAGACGAGACCTTCTTGTTCAGGGTCCGTTCGAACATCCGAATCTGGTTTCACTCCAGCTGACTGCTTGGAGATTGAACGCTTGATCTTATCGAAGCGAGGGTTCTCAGATTCTGTTATCGATACTCTTGTTCAGGCCAGAAAGCCTGTAACTAGAAAGATTTACCACAAAATTTGGAAAAAATATATCTGTTGGTGTGAATCTAAAGGATTCCCTTGGGACAAGGTTAAGATTCCTAGGATTCTATCCTTCCTTCAAGAAGGATTGGAAAAAGGATTATCTGCAAGTTCCCTGAAGGGACAGATTTCTGCCTTGTCTGTGTTACTTCACAAAAAGCTGGCAGCTGTGCCAGATGTTCAAGCCTTTGTTCAGGCTCTGGTTAGAATTAAGCCTGTTTACAAACCTTTGACTCCTCCTTGGAGTCTCAATTTGGTTCTTTCAGTTCTTCAGGGGGTTCCGTTTGAACCCTTACATTCCGTTGATATTAAGTTATTATCTTGGAAAGTTTTGTTTTTAGTTGCAATTTCTTCTGCTAGAAGAGTTTCAGAATTATCTGCTCTGCAGTGTTCTCCTCCTTATCTGGTGTTCCATGCAGATAAGGTGGTTTTACGTACTAAACCTGGTTTTCTTCCAAAAGTTGTTTCTAACAAAAACATTAACCAGGAGATTATCGTACCTTCTCTGTGTCCGAAACCAGTTTCAAAGAAGGAACGATTGTTGCACAATTTGGATGTTGTTCGCGCTCTAAAATTCTATTTAGATGCTACAAAGGATTTTAGACAAACATCTTCCTTGTTTGTTGTTTATTCCGGTAAAAGGAGAGGTCAAAAAGCAACTTCTACCTCTCTTTCTTTTTGGATTAAAAGCATCATCAGATTGGCTTACGAGACTGCCGGACGGCAGCCTCCCGAAAGAATCACAGCTCATTCCACTAGGGCTGTGGCTTCCACATGGGCCTTCAAGAACGAGGCTTCTGTTGATCAGATATGTAGGGCAGCGACTTGGTCTTCACTGCACACTTTTACCAAATTTTACAAGTTTGATACTTTTGCTTCTTCTGAGGCTATTTTTGGGAGAAAGGTTTTGCAAGCCGTGGTGCCTTCCATTTAGGTGACCTGATTTGCTCCCTCCCTTCATCCGTGTCCTAAAGCTTTGGTATTGGTTCCCACAAGTAAGGATGACGCCGTGGACCGGACACACCTATGTTGGAGAAAACAGAATTTATGTTTACCTGATAAATTACTTTCTCCAACGGTGTGTCCGGTCCACGGCCCGCCCTGGTTTTTTTTTTTAATCAGGTCTGATAATTTATTTTCTTAACTACAGTCACCACGGTACCATATGGTTTCTCCTATGCAAATATTCCTCCTTAACGTCGGTCGAATGACTGGGGTAGGCGGAGCCTAGGAGGGATCATGTGACCAGCTTTGCTGGGCTCTTTGCCATTTCCTGTTGGGGAAGAGAATATCCCACAAGTAAGGATGACGCCGTGGACTGGACACACCGTTGGAGAAAGTAATTTATCAGGTAAACATAAATTCTGTTTTCCCTCCCAGTAATTTATTCAGAACTAGGTAAATTTGGATTATTGTCGGGATACAAGGTAAATGAGAGCAAATGTAAGGCCTTAGATATTCATTTACCAAACCACACTAAGAAATTACTAGAACAACAAAAAAACAGTTTAGGCTGCGCTTGATCTTATGCACAATATATATTACTTATATGAGAACATACATTTATGCTTATCTCAAAGAAAATATATACAGACACAGGGTGCCTAATTATTTTATAATGTACTGTTCTAAATCTTAGCCTTGTTTTTACAAAATCTGACCAATAAATATTAACTAGATAGTTTTCCAAAAAGGATAACTACTTTAAATGATGCCAGAGTTCCTTAATTCACAATGCGTTCTCCCTTGATGGTGAGTCTTTGGTGCTGCTTCCACATTCACTACAAGGAGTGCTCAGGCTTTAGACACACGCGTTTCGTTTGTCCTCTGCAAACTTTCTCGTTCATTGTCTTGAGAAAGTTTGCAGAGGACAAACAAAACGCTTAGACAGGACAGTCTATTTTTAAAGACAAGACTTGGCACTGAATAAGAGACATTTTTAAGCTAGACTTTTAAGCTGGATTTTTAAGTTGTTTTTTAAAAATGTGACTTTACTGGAGGAGTCCGGGGATTTACAGAGTCACAAGAGAAGCAGAGGTCGCCACCTGCTGAATCTTGCGGAGTGGAGAGACTCTCCCTTAAATCCATTTTATAAGGCAATTTTTATATGGATCTCTTGTAAGTGCAATAGATTGTGTGCACAAATAAAGTATAAAACATTTTACCTTAAATCTGGGATGCACTTTGTGTTCTTATCTTTCCAGTGTAAGAAATGAATAGAGATAAATTTTGCCTTCACATGGGCTAAGACCTCTATCAAATATTTGGGTATAAATCTTACAAATAATGTTAACAAACTGTATAGAGTAAATTATACGTCTATTTTCTTGCAGATTAAGAAGCTCATAAATAATTGGTCTAAATACAATCTCTCCTTATATGGGAGAATTTTATCTATCAAAATGACGGTATTACCTAAAATCCTTTATTTATTCCGCTCACTCCCGATAACAGTACCGATATCAGAGATACACTCTATGCAGAAGGAGATCCTTAGATTTATATGGCAGGGGAAAAAGGCGAGAATCAACAAAGATATACTGACTAAACATAAGGAGGGCGGTGGAGTGGGCCTCCCAAATTTGATATCCTATTACTATGTGGCTAGAATGGCTCAGACTATACATTGGCATAGGACAATTAACACACCACAATGGGTCCAACTAAAAGCAGACATCATGGGGATAGGAAGAATAGATAAATTACTTTGGGCAGGTAAACAAAATAGACCTCTACATATAAGACAGCCTTTGTCAATTCACCACACCATTTCTCTATGGGATAAACTGATCAAGGCCTATCCACTGGTCAGTATTCGATCTAAAGCAGCCCCTCTGGTAGCCATCAATACAATAATAGATCCGCAAATACAGAGAAAATGGAAAACAAGGGCCTATACCATATTGCAGACACACTTATAAACAATAGAATAATGTCTTATGAACAATATAGATAATTGGGGGCCCCCAACTGAAACATATGGTTTCATTATTTGCAACTCAAGTCCAGAGTACAGGAGATATTAGGAAACACACTGACATCAAACAGCACTATCTTTGAATCCCTTTGTATCTCAAGAGAGTTCAGGAAAGGTATGATTACTTTATTATACCCAATATTTAACGTTAAAGATAAGGACAAAAAAAAAATAGCACCATGATAAAATGGGAAAGAGACCTAGGCAGATCATGGCCAGTACAAGCTTGGGTAAGAACATTTAGAGAGGACTAAGATTCTATTCCCATGCATTGCTAAAAGAAAATTACCTCAAAGTTTTACGAGTGGTATATTTATCCTATTAGACTAGCCAAGGCAGGAGAACTGGATCACCATCTATGTTATAGGGGCTGCAGGGAGATAGGCTCTTATGTGCATATGTGGCGGCATTGCGCAAAAGTCAAACAGGTGTGGGACCATATCACATCATATTTAAGCACAATATTGGAGACAGAGGTAACCCTTACCCCAGAGCAAGCTTTGCTTTACTTTCCCCTAGTAGGGCCCCTGAAGAGGCATTTTAAACTGGTAAATATGATATGTACCGTAACACGAATAAGTATTGCCAAGTACTGGAAAACTGATATCCCCTCTTTGGAATATATTGAAAAGAGAATTGAATACCACTATAACATGTCAAGCACAACTGCAGAACTTCTGAATACTAGGGATAGCTTTATTGAACAATGGGAACCTTATATAATGTATATCGAAGGGGTAAAAAGAACAAGTCATAACCTTCATCAAATGATAAGCCGTCCAGGAGACAACATAAAATAGGGAGGTTCCCCTTTTATTCTGGAACTATCCAAGCCAAGCAATAACATTTAATTGATTGAGGTTAACGAACCAGATGGTGGTGAATTTGAAAGAGGATGGAACCTTTGACTGTATTGTATTGTAGAAGGATATCCAATATATGTTTAAAGAAGTACCTTTTTGAGTCAAAAGTCGATTTATTTAAAATGTTTAAGACACATTTTCAGACTGAACCATTTTTATTTTTGTTTATGTTTGCACTAAAATGTTTAAATTTGTAAACTTAATAAAAATGATTTCAACAAAAAAAATGTATATCTATATCACAATGTTTTAATGTGACACATTTACTATATGTAACCATTTCCGATTTATCCTTAACAAATGTTTCCATATATTACCAATTATGTGTTAAGTTGCCAATGGTTTGTTCAGATTGCCAGTTTTGGATCTATATTTACCTTAAAAATCATGGTGGACAAATCTTCACAAACTTCCGGTTTGATTAAAATATGTTGTATAAAGGACAATTTTGACATGAGCAATTTATTCCTTGACAAACCTGCAAGTTGGTCAGCAAAACGTATGTTAGAACTTCTTCCCAGCACTATGTCAAAACGTGCCAGTTACGCTCAGGGTGGAGTAATACTGAACCGCCCGAGGATCACGGTTGGTAAGCGGTTAAGTTTCTGCTCTCCATCCAGTATATTGGTTAACTCTGGACAGTGCTAATTGACTGTTTTCCTGTTGGATCCCTTTGCACATTTGTGTAAACTGAGCATTTGTGACGTTTTTTAACATTTTAATAAATATTCCTCTTTTAACCTATTTTGTTGTGGGATACTATTTACCTACCAGTATAAAGTAGGTGTGCGCATCATATAGAGCTTGTATAAGCTCCAACAAATGTGAGTAATTATTAGTCCTATTACCATATTGTATCCAGTGCGTTTACAGAATTACTCTATTTTGTGTTTTCTCTTATTTAATTTGAGGACCAATTAAAGATATATATATTTTTTTTTCCGATAATCTCTTATGGAGGGTAGTACTCTTCGGCATGGGACAGGAGTTTTAAGTAGACCTGTCAGCCTCTCAGTGAGAGCATGGAGGAAAGTTATAGTCCGGAGATGCAGGGAGAGTCTTTCTGCAAAACCATCCCGACTCATATTAACATCTCCACAAGCAATCAGCGTTGACGAGTTTTGCTGACTGCTTTCTTCTTTCAAATCCATGGCTGAAGCGACACTACTATCTGTCACACTTGAAGGGCTGTGTTCCTGTTCCACGGCGTAGATTCCAATAAGATCATTTCATTTTACTTTCATCATGAATGTATTGTATTTCAACTGTTTATCCGAGAGGCTACCGCCTTGCGGGATTAACATTGACACAGGGTTTCAGTGAGGCTCCTTTTGTAATTCAGAATCAATGGTTAATATCTCCTGAGGGGGTTATTGAACAGGTTTTTTTTTTTAATCATCTGTTTGTTATGTGATTCTGTCTGCTACTGTGTAGTGTTGCTTCGGCTCATGGCTATTTTGGAACATAACGGCCTTTGTCTAGTGACGCAGCCTTTATGGTCGGGCGCGCTTTTTCATGGACTGCATGGTTTACCTTGTGACCGGGCGTGGTCACGTTTTGGCTCTCCATTTCCGCATTCCTGACCGTGTGGCGACAGAGAAATTCTGGTCCACTGGTGTCTGGTTCATAGGAGGTGGCGAGTGCCCCAGCCATTGGGGGTGTAAGGTGCCGTTTAGATTTTTCTGATTGGTCCATTTTTTATTCATTATCCCAGTTATGGAGGATTCTGACTTTTTGGAGACAGATGTCTCTGATTCAGATTCTACTTCTTGCGAAGAATATGAATTGGCCCGGTGATACATGCCCATCAGTTATGTTCCGAATGCTGTTTTAGAGTGCTCCGTTCCTCAGGATCGGGAAATCAGGGGCATGCTGAGCCATCCGCCTCTGGGGATTCCATTTCTCACGAGGCAAGTTCCCTACTATCAACTCTTACTAGGCATGGAGAGTGGCCTCTTCCCACCGGAGGTTACGACATGGTTCCGCATGGTCATATCTTTGGTGCTGGCGCATCTGCACCTCCCGTGAGTGTGCTTACGATATTCTCCGTGTTCTGTTAACCGGGACTCGTCAGGCATGGGATCTCCTGGTCCATTTCAGCCCTCCGGGGGAACGACTGCCCCTGAGGTTTCAGGGGGTCAACCTTCGGGGCCGGTGTCTTCATTTGTCCCGGCAGAGGTATGTTGCACTTTTCGTTATAGGCTGGCGCGCCTTCGTGTTCTACTGAGACACGTTTTGGTGTTGCTAGAGGATCCCACTCTTAATGGGGCTGGGAATTCTCTGTCTTAATCTTCGAATGGCTTGCATGATTAGACATAAGGGGATGAAGTAATCTTCTTATAGTCTTTGTAATTGAGTATCCTTTTCCAGTTCTGAGCTTGGAAGACTCGGATCCCTGTTTGGGTGGTCCTGCGGGTGTGTCCGTTCTTCCTGGGCGATAACCTACGGGTTGCCTTATCTTTTATTTTAATCCAGTGAAGATAGATTTTATTTGGTTAAAGCTCATGTTGTTGCAATTTTCTTCGGGAACTTTCTTTCTCTCTGGAATTGATGCTCGCGATTTTGTTGTTGCATGGTTTACTTCTACAAAAGTCCTATGTTTGTCTGTTGTTTATCCCTCCATCTTAGGGGTGACTCTATGTGGCCTTGACAGTGCTGAGGCATTTGGTTTCAGGCTGATCCTGACTGGGTACAAATCCTTCTGTCTTTGAGGCCTAGCCCAGACACGTGGCGCCTTTTATACCTGGCTGGTCCGGTGAGGGCGCCGAGTGCTCTCACTATGATTTGTGTTGTTTTCCTTGTTTTTATTTTACAAGTTTCAGCTAGCACTCTGAGAGGACTTGACGGTCCATGGTTTGCCTAGGGGCATGGGGAATTGAGTTCGGTCCTCATTAGCCTTTCAAATCTAGTCGGCCGGGTCTCCGTTGAGATTCTCTGCGACATACTCAGTTATTTTCCGTTCTTTGCGGGGACTAGAGTGTTTCCTTCCCGTTGTAGGTCGGAGGTTTGGAGGATTTAGGTCCTTTATGTTGATGGTTTTTGGTGGCCTTGCCTTTTCAAGGTCTCTTTGGTAGTGTCTTTTTAAGGAATTGTTCCTTTTTTAGGATTTCTTCCTTCGGGTCGAGACTTTCTGGACTTCGTCTGTTTTTTTCTGGCGGCTTTGGCTGTTTTATTTAGGAAGTGAGGGCCGTGCTGCTTTTTCTACTTCCGGGAGTTAGTCGTCTCCATATCAGGGACAATAGGCTGTGTTTTCTCCTTTTCCAAAAGTTTCTCCCAGGGTTCGGGATGCTCTGCATTCTTTTTCCTTGGGTGTGGTCCTCCGGAAAGGTAATCTGAGAGGATTATGGAGACTAGCCTTCTTTCGACTCTCTCTTCGGGTGTCTCTGTTCTCGTTACCATTTCCCTTAGTCTTGGACTTTGTGTGCGTTGTCCTTGGGGCTTTTGGGCTCTAGAGTAATTGCGTGACTTTGTCGCGGCCTATCACCTTGTCGGGGAGGTGTTGCCCTCCTGCTAAGGGTATTCTCTTCACTTTGGGGCTGTGAATTATGAGTGAGTCATGTACCCGTTCTTTGGGTTAGCCCAGTTATCATACCCTATGAGTTCTGATTCTTCAGACTGGGTATCGTGTTCCCTGGGATCTCTTGACCTTGAACCGTACTTTGAAACCTTGGCGTTTTGGTGGGACGGCATCAGATCCAACTCTGAAACTCCCCACCTGAGGGTTATCTGAGAGAACCGGGGCTCGTCAGGCGTGGGATCTCCTGGTCTAGTTCAGCCCTCCGAGGGAACGACTGCCCCTGAGGTTTCAGGGGGTCAACCTTCAGGGCCGGTGTCTTCATTTGTCCCGGCAGAGGTATGTTGCACTTTTCGTTATAGGCTGGCACGCCTTCGTGTTCTACTGAGACACGTTTAGGTGTTGCTAGAGGATCCCACTCTTAATGGGGCTGGGAATTCTCAGTCTTAATCTTCGAATGGCTTGCATGATTAGACATAAGGGGATGAAGTAATCTTCTTATAGTCTTTGTAATTGAGTATCCTTTTCCAGTTCTGAGCTTGGAAGACTCGGATCCCTGTTGGGGTGGTCCTGCGGGTGTGTTTCCGTTCTTCCTGGGCGATAACCTATGGGTTGCCTTATCTTTTATTTTAATCCGGTGAGGATAGATTTTATTTGGTTAAAGCTCATGTTGCAATTTTCTTCGGGAACTTTCTCTCTCTCTGGAATTGATGCTCGCGATTTTGTTGTTGCATGGTTTACTTCTACAAAAGTCCTATGTTTGTCTGTCTGTTGTTTATCCCTCCATCTTAGGGGTGACTCTTTGTGGCCTTGACAGTGCTGAGGCATTTGGTTTCAGGCTGATCCTGACAGGTACAAATCCTTCTGTCTTTGAGGCCTAGCTCAGACACGTGGCGCCTTTTATACCTGGCTGGTCCGGTGAAGGCGCCGAGTGCTCTCACTATGATTTGTGTTGTTTTCCTTGTTTTTATTTTACAAGTTTCAGCTAGCACTCTGAGAGGACTTGATGGTCCATGGTTTGCCTAGGGGCATTGGGAATTGAGTTCGGTCCTCATTAGCCTTTCAAATCTAGTTGGCCGGGTCTCCGTTGAGATTCTCTGCGACATACTCAGTTGTTTTCTGTTCTTTGCGGGGACTAGAGTGTTTCCTTCCCGTTGTAGGTCGGAGGTTTGGAGGATTTAGGTCCTTTATGCCGCCGTTTTTTGGTGGCCTTGCCTTTTTAAGGTCTCTTTGGGGGTGTCTTTTTAGGAATTGTTCCTTTTTTAGGATTTCTTCCTTCGAGACTTTCTGGGCTTCGTCTGTTTTTTTCTGGCGGCTTTGGCTGTTTTATTTAGGAAGTGAGGGCCATGCGGCTTTTTCTACTTCCGGGAGTTAGTCGTCTCCATATCATGGACAATAGGCTGTGTTTTCTCCTTTTCCAAAAGTTTCTCCCAGGGTTCGGGATGCTCTGCATTCTTTTTCCTTGGGTGTGGTCCTCCGGAAAGGTAATCTGAGAGGATTATGGAGACTAGCCTTCTTTCGACTCTCTCTTCGGGTGTCTCTGTTCTCGTTACCATTTCCCTTAGTCTTGGACCTCGTGTGCGTTGTCCTTGGGGCTTTTGGGCTCTAGAGTAATTGTGTGACTTTGTTGCGGCCTATCACCTTGTCAGGGAGGTGTTGCCCTCCTGCTAAGGGTATTCTCTTCACTTTGGGGCTGGGAATTATGAGTGAGTCATGTACCCATTCTTTGGGTTAGCCCGGTTATCATACCCTATGAGTTCTGATTCTTCAGACTGGGTATCTTGTTCCCTGGGGGTGTTGTTCGTTTTAAGACGATTCTGGTTCCCGGGTTCTTGTCTGGATCCTTCTTGGATGTTTGGAGACTTATAATCCTGCGGACTGGTTCGGGACGACCCAGTTTTTCAGGGAGACTATGTTATGACAGGGGCTAGCTCATTGGGCTTGCAAGTAAGAAGGCCAAGGTTCAAGTCCGCCTTCAGGTAATTTTTATATCTTTTTGGCCTGACTTGTCCTTCGAACGGAGTGTGCTCCTTTTCAACAACTGGCTGTGGCCCATCACACAAGCAAGCAGCAGTGGTAAGCACAGAACTATGGGTTCAGATTCCTGCTCAACCCTGTCAAGCAGACTGCCTCCCAGACCTTTAATGGGAAGTTTTTTCTCTGTTGGATCAACAGTGTTGTTTTGGATGATTTTCATTCGGTCCTTGTTTTGATCGGACTATGGCTTTCATGTCTTGTGGACATGTGCGCTGTTCTTTATCTGTGATCTTCCCTTTGAGGGGGTAGTTTGTCTTCCTTAAGAGCTGGGGTTTTCTCTCTCTCTCTGGAGGGTTGTTGTCCTGCCCTGTGTGTAGGAGGTTAGAATAAGTGGCTTTATTCTGTGAGGGGCAGCAGTCTGCTGCTCTGTGGGTTGCTCCATTCCAACTGGTGGAAATTGAAATTTCCATGTAGAGACTGTCAAAGAGAGTTGCGACAGGTCTTACTAAGGATCTATTACACTTTTCTCTGTATCAGGTCCTAGGGGGTTCTCCTTGGGAGTACCTTATTTTGGAGGAGCGGATTGGGTTGGCACCCGAGCTCTGTTGGGGTGGGTGAGTCCCCCCATTCTTTCCATTCCCTGGGGGCTTGTGGTTGCGGTCTATCTGTTCCCCCTGTCTTTCAGACATGCCTGTCCTCATTAGCTTTTCAAATCTAGTCGGCCGGGTCTCCGTTGAGATCCTCTGCGACATTCTCAGTTGTTTTCCATTCTTTGCGGGGACTAGAGTGTTTCCTTTCCGTTGTAGGTCGGAGGTTTGGAGGATTTAGGTCCTTTATGCCGCCGTTTTTTTGGTGGCCTTGCCTTTTCAAGGTCTCTTTGGGAGTGTCTTTTTAGGAATTGTTCCTTTTTTAGGATTTCTTCCTTCGAGACTTTCTGGGCTTCGTCTGTTTTTTTCTGGCGGCTTTGGCTGTTTTATTTAGGAAGTGAGGGCCGTGCGGCTTTTTCTACTTCCGGGAGTTAGTCGTCTCCATATCAGGGACAATAGGCTGTGTTTTCTCCTTTTCCAAAAGTTTCTCCCAGGGTTTGGGATGCTCTGCATTCTTTTTCCTTGGGTGTGGTCCTCCGGAAAGGTAATCTGAGAGGATTATGGAGACTAGCCTTCTTTCGACTCTCTCTTCGGGTGTCTCTGTTCTCGTTACCATTTCCCTTAGTCTTGGACTTTGTGTGCGTTGTCCTTGGGGCTTTTGGGCTCTAGAGTAATTGCGTGACTTTGTTGCGGCCTAGCACCTTGTCGGGGGAGTTGTTGCCCTCCTGCTAAGGGTGTTCTCTTCACTTTGGGGCTGGGAATTATGAGTGAGTCATGTACCCGTTCTTCGGGTTAGCCTGGTTATCATACCCTATGAGTTCTGATTCTTCAGACTGGGTATCGTGTTCCCTGGGGGTGTTGTTCGTTTTAAGACGATTCTGGGTCCCGGGTTCTTGTCTGGATCCTTCTTGAATGTTTGGAGACTTATGATCCTGCGGACTGGTTCGGGACGACCCAGTTTTTCAGGGAGACTATGTTATGACAGGGTCTAGCTCATTGGGCTTGCAAGTAAGAAGGCCAAGGTTCAAGTCCGCCTTCGGGTTCTTTTTTTTATCTTTTCGGCCTGACTTGTCCTTCGGAGGAAGTGTGCTCCTTTTCAACAAATGGCTGTGGCCCATCACACAAGCAAGCAGCAGTGGTAAGCACATAACCATGGGTTCAGATTCCTGCTCAGCCCTGTCAAGCAGAATGCCTCCCAGACCTTTAATGGGAAGTTTTTTTCTCTGTAGGTCTTACTAAGGATTTATTACACTTTTCTCTGTACCAGGTCCTAGGGGGTTCTCCTTGGGAGTACGTTATTTTGGAGGAGTGGATTGGGTTGGCACCCGAGCTCTGTTGGGGTGGGTGAGTCCCCCCATTCTTTCCATTCCCTGGGGGCTTGTGGTTGGGGTCTTTCAGTTCCCCCTGTCTTTCAGACATGCCTGTTGCTTGGGCTGATCCGGTGTTTGGAGCAGGATTTGAGATCTGTTGCTCTGCTAATTCGTCATTGGGTCAACAAGGTACGGTAAGCCTCTTTGAGGTTTCTGCTTTTTCTCCACGTTCCAGATCTGTGGGAAGGACTGGCGGCTCTTGGTTAGCCTGCAATGTTGTCCACTGGTTAGTGGATGTTTAGCTGACTGAAGGTTAGTGGTTTGGAATCTATCTTCAGCTGCTCTTTACTTGTCCTGCAAGTATTCAAGTTTCAGAGTCATCTTTAGATACCTGTAGTGTGCAGTATTTTGACTTCAGGTGTTGTACGTCAGATTTTCTGAATATTTAGATATTCTGAGCTACCTTTTTGCGACTTTGGGGACTTTTGTCTTCAGTTGTCTTCTAGAGTGTGGTTGCACTGTGTTTTAAGAGATGATTCTCTTTTCTGTTTCAGACTCCCGGTCTTAGCCCGTGGTTTCTGTATTTCTGGGCGTTGCTTCCCTTGTTTCTATGAGATTGGTTGGGTCTGTTAGCTTGACCCGGTTTCTCAGGTTTTTTTTTTTGTGTTTTTATTTGGGACTCGTGTCCTTTTTTAGTTTTTTTTTTTGTGCCTAAAGTAGAAGGAGCTATTTCTACTCTTGCTAAGAGAACTACCATTCCTATAGAGGATACTCTACAGCAAAATGACAAAACAGAAAGAGGTGCTGCATGTGTGAATCAGTAACACAAGGTGTATAAGGCACGGATAGGAGACACATGTAACAAAGGCACTCTGTTGTGCCTATAGGGGCAGGCTGGATTTTATCAGCAATCCAGCTAGCTGAACTCTGGCATGTCTTGAACCCCAGAGACACAGGATCTGCAGCAGAGTATGGTGGGAGGGCAAACAGACAGCCCTCTTGGTAGCATAGGCTGAGAGATAGACACAGAGTTTAAAACATACCACATGGATTTGTTAAAAGATATATAAAAACCATAGTTAAAAACAACTCATGCTGATTCCAGTGTAATCTCTAGCATAAGATTTGGAGAAATTATGCAATAATGCACATAATTTCTCCAAATGTTATGCTAGATATTACACTGGAATCAGCATGAGTTGTTTTTAACTATGGTTTTTAAATATCTTTTAATAAATGCATTTGGTATGTTTTAAACTCTCAGTGCTCACGGTCTATCTCTCAGCCTACGCTACCAAGGGCCCTCCCACCATACTCTGCTGCAGATCCTGTGTCTCTGGAGTTCAAGACACGCCAGAGTTCAGCTAGCTGGATTGCTGATAAAAATCCAGCCTGCCCCTATAGGCACAAAAGAGTGCCTTCATCACATGTGAGTACCCTGTGTCTCCTATCCGTGCCTTATACACCTTGTGTTACTGATTCACACATACGGCGCCTCTTGTCGTTTTGCTGTAGAGTCTCCTCACCGACCCTGGTGAAGTTAGAGTACTGCCTCCCTCCCTCAACAAGTTGAAGATTTGGTGTTTCTGTATCAAGGGCTTTTTCTTTCCCTAATACCTGTTGGGAAGCTATAAGTATATAGCTATTAAGACCTACATTTGTATATCATTTTGTGTTATTTTTGGCCTATACTTAGCCACCACATTGATTCATTGTTTCTCATCCAATATTGGTCTATTTTGCATTGCAGTATATACACTTTTTCATCTGCTGATTGCAAGCAATGTATTTATATATTGCTTTATAAACTATATATTCATTATATCAGACATAGTGCCTCCTATAGGAAATATATATATATATATATATATTGTATTTAAGTTTTCCTATAGAGGATAGTTGCTCTTTTAAGGATCCTATGGATAAGAAGCTAGAGGCTTACTTAAAAAAGATGTATATCCATCAGGGATTACAGTGGCAACCTGCAACAAGTATAGCCACGGTTGCGGGAACAGCATCTTATTGGTGCAATGCCTTGTCTGATCTTATTACAGAGGAAACTACGGTAGAGGATATCCAAGATAGGATCAAAGCTCTCAAATTAGTCAATACCTTTATCTGTGATGCCAATATGCAGATAATTAGACTGGAAGCTAAGATGTCTAGCTTCCCTGTACTAGCACGCAAGGCTCTGTGGTTAAAGTCCTGGTCGGCTGATGTTTCTTCGAAGGCCAAGCTTGTGGCTTTACCTTATAAGGGTAAGACTCTGTTTGGTCCTTGTATGGAGGATATCATTTCAGAGAGTTTACGGGTGGAAAGGGTTCTTTCCTGCCTCAGGACAAGAAGAATAGACCTAGGGGTCGGCAGACTTCTAATTTTGGTTCCTTTCGCAACTTTAAGGGACAGAATTCTTCCACTTCAAAACCAGACCAATCCAGGTTCTCTTGGAAATCCAGCCAGCCCTGGAATAAGGGAAAACAAAACATGAAGCCTTCCGCTGACTCTAAATCAGCATGAAGGTTTCGCCCCCGATTCAAATTTGGATCAGGTGGGGGGCAGGCTTTATCTTTTTCGTCAAGCCTGGGTAGGAGATGTTCCAGATCCATGGGCTGTGGACATAGTATCCCAGGGTTACAGAATGGGATTCAAGTCTTGCCCTCCAAGGGGTAGATTTCTCCTGTCAAGACTATCCTCAAACCAGGTAAAGAAGGAGGTCTTCTTAAATTGTGTAAAGGACCTATCCTCCCTGGAAGTTATTGTACTAGTCCCTCTATGGGAATCAGGTCTAGGATTCTATTCAAATCTATTTGTGGTCCCCAAAAAGGAGGGTACTTTTTGTCAAATCCCAGATCTTAAGTGTCTCAACAAATTCCTCAGGGTTCTGTCCTTCAAAACAGAAACTATTCGTTCCATTCTTCCTGTGGTACAGGAAGGTCAGTTTATGACGACCATAGACCTGAAGAATGCATACCTTCATGCTCCCATTCACAGGGATTATCACCAGTTTCTGAGGTTTGCCTTTCGGGACAAACATTTCCAGTTTGTTGCGCTTCCGTTTGGTCTGGCCACGGCTCACAGAATATTCACAAAGGTTCTGGGGGCGTTATTGGCAGTGATCAGATCCCAGGGAATTGCTGTGGCACCTTATCTAAACGAAATTAAGGTTCAGGCGTCATCTTTTCAACTAGCTCAATCTCATACAGAGATGCTGTTGTCTTTTCTACGTTCTCACGGGTGGAAGGTGAATTTGGAAGAGAGTTCTCTAATTCCATCTACAACAGTGTGTTTCCTAGGAACAATAATAGATTCCATGTCCATGAAGATTTTCATGACGGAGGTCAGAAAATCCAAACTTCTTGCTTCCTGCCTTTCTCTCCAGTCTGCCTTTCGTCAATGGCTCAATGCATGGAGGCGATTGGTCTGATGGTGGTATCCATGGACATCATCCCTTTTTGCTCGGTTCCATCTGTGACTGCTACAGCTTTGCATGCTCCGTCAATGGAACAGAGACCATTCAGATTTGCACAGAGGATAAATCTGGACCCCCTAACAAGAGACTCTCTCGTGGTGGATGTCTCAGGAACATCTGTCTCAGGGCACTTGCTTCCTAAAACCTTCCTGGGAAATTGTGACTACGGACGCCAGCCTGTCAGGCTGGGGAGCTGTTTGGGGTTCTCTGAAGGCTCAGGGCCTGTGGTCTCAGGAACAGTCCTCTTTTACAATAAACATCTTAGAGTTCTCAGCGTGGCCTCAATTGTCTTTAGTCCGGTTTATCCGATTACATTCGGATAACATCACCTCAGTGCCTTACATCAACCACCAGGGAGAGACTCGGAGTTCCTTAGCCATGAAGGCAGTGACTCGCATTCTGCAGTGGGCGGAAGCTCACAATAGCCTTCTATCTGCCATCCACATTCCAGTTGTGGACAACTGGGAGGTGGACTTTCTGAGCAGACAGACTTTTCATCCCAGGGAGTGGGCTCTCCATCCGAAAGTGTTCTCTCAGATAACCCTCAGGTGGGGAGTTCCAGAGTTGGATCTGATGGCGTCCCACCAAAACGCCAAGGTTTCAAAGTACGGTTCAAGGTCAAGAGATCCTCAGGTCATTCTGATAGATGCTCTAGCGGTTCCTTGGATGTTTTCTCTGGCATATCTGTTTCCTTCGTTTGCTTTCCTTCCACGAGTCATTGCTTGTATCAAACAGGAGAGAGCATCGGTGATCCTAATAGCTCCTGCATGGCCTCACAGAATCTGGTTCGCGGATCTGGTATGGATGTCATCTCTACCTCCTTGGAGGTTACCTTTGAGGAAGGGCCTTCTAATTCAGGGTCCTTTCCTCCATCCAAACCTAGATTCTTTAAAGCTGACTGCTTGGAGATTGAATGCCTAGTTCTGTCTAGACGTGGTTTTTCTGAAGTGCTTCAGGCTCGCAAACCAGTTACTCACAAGATTTACCATAAGATATGGCATAAATATCTTTATTGGTGCGAATCTAAAGGGTTCTCCTGGAGCCGGGTGAGGTACTATAAAGGGTAAGTTTTCTGCTCTATCTATCCTTCTGCACAAACGTCTGGCAGACTTACCAGATGTTCAAGCTTTTGTTCAGGCCCTGGTTAGAATCAGGCCTGTGTTTAAACCTGTTGCTCCTCCATGGAGCCTAAACCTAGTTCTTAAAGTTTTGCAGCAGGCTCTGTTTGAGCCGCTGCATGATATTGATATAAAGTTGTTATATGGAAGGTTTTGTTTCTCCTTGCTATTTCTTCCGCTCGCAGAGTTTCTGAACTTTTAGCTCTGCAGTGTGATTCCCCGTATCTTATTTTTCATGCAGATAAGGCGGTCCTTCATACTAAAATGGGTTTTCTCAGTAAGGTGGTGTCGAATTTAAACATCAATCAGAAAATTGTTGTTTCTTCTCTTTGTCCTAATCCTTCTTCTCATAAGGAACGTCTTTTGCATAACTTGGATGTTGTACAAGCTCTAAAATTTTACTTACAAGCTACTTAAGATTTTCAGCAATCTTCTGCCCTGTTTGTTGTTTTCTCTGGAAAGCGTAAGGGTCAGAAGGCCACAGGTTGTTCACCAAAACTGGGCCGGCATCCAAACTTACATTTTAAATAAAGATACCAAAAGAATGAAGAACATTTGATAATAGGAGTAAATTAGAAAGTTGCTTAAAATTGCATGCTCTATCTGAATCACGAAAAAAAAAAAAATATTTGGGTTCAGTGTCCCTTTAATAGCTTTGCTGGGGTGCTCTTTGCCTCCTCCTGCTGGCCAGGAGTTGAATATCCCACTAGTAATTGGAATGACGTTGTGGACTCTTCATTTCCGGAAAGAAAGAAATTTATCAGGTAAGCATAAATTTTGTTTTATGCTTGGTCTGACCATTTCTAAAGTAATATGCTACAAGATAGCTGTAATTTTAGTCAAAGTAACTAAAATGTGTGTTTACTTTATTCCTGGTTGTAGTCAAACTTGAAAGTGTTGTAAAAGGTAAAAACACACACATACTCATACAACCTCACACACTCTCCTACAAAACACACGTGACCCAGTAAACATGTGGTTGCGAGCCAGTAATGGGTCCGACCAGTGGTTTTAGTGGGTAATCTAAGCAGCAAATATAAATATATATGAATATATTAACACAAATTTATATGTATATAATCATATATATTAATATTTACTGGGAACACACAGTCACCCTAGACAGCAATGTAAAGGCACTTTTCAGTGCCCTTTTTTTTTCTAACACCCCACTCCCGCCAACTTTATCCTCCAAAAACTGCTTAGTGCAGTTTTTTTTTTTTTAAATGCTTCTTTTTTTTGGGGGGGGGGGGGGGGGGGCAGCATTTAAAAAATTAACCAGAGGTCTGACCTTTGGTTAATTTGTTGAGCAGTAATTGCTACCACAAGCTTGCGGTAGCAATAACCAGCCACTTGTAACCGTTTTAATCGTTATTAATTATGCATCCCTAAACTGGCGAATTTGCCCGTTTGTAGGTGCGCAAAACATCAGCGCTCCACTTGTTATCTAGCCCTAAATAAGAGGAATTTCAGTTTGCAGTATAAGTGCCACTGACAGAAACAGATTAGCTAGATCTGACAAAGCGTAAAGCATTGCGCCAAGCTTTCAATTTGCTGTCATAGGCAGTGTTCTTGTCATCTTAGGCATCTTCAATAGCTTTAAAGTAACTGAACTTGCTGTATTACATGCTAATGATATCTATGACCTATTTTTGTTTGTACAGATACTCATACAACATGTTGTGCGTACTAGGGATAGAATATGCAGCTGTAACATGGCTCTACCATACCTGGTGGATTCCAACATATCCCTTATCAGTCCTGGCTGAAGGTAAATTACAATTACTTGTTAAAGGGACAGTAAATATCAAGCTTTTTATATAAAATGTTTAGTTATGAGTAATGAAACCACATTACATTATATGTGCATTATTTATTTTGCCCCCTTTTCATGTAATTGTGCTATGCAAATTGTGGCTTAGAACTTGAAATGCATCTGGCTGACTATTAAGGCTAACCCTGCTAATTATCTTTCTCTAATTGGCTTTAACAAATAACAACTGCAACACAATGCATTTAATACCAACATTATGACAATGGCTAGCCTTGTTGTCTTCAGACTAAAGCCTGGATTGGCTCCTTCAAATAGGCAAATAGTGGGTGGAGTTTGGCGGTTGAAAAACAATTGCAGTAAAAATTGTTATTTTGTTGAAAACATTTCAACTTGTCTGATGTTATTTTATAACAAAATAACATAAATGTCTTGTAATTACTGTCCCTCTGGCACTCTTACTTAATCTGATTATGTTTATCTAATATTATACTTGTTTGGCATTAGACATGCATTAAATATTGCATGTTGGCTTTGGGGCAAACAAGGCAGGCACTTTAGCGTACCAGATGACTGGCAAAATACCTCATTAATAAAGAAAACATGTAATAAAGCACTGGTAAAGATATGTGATCTTCAGGAATCCAGAAGTTAAAATCCTTTGAAGAAAAGGAAATAACAACAAATAGTGAAGTCCTGTATACACAGATTATATAAAAAAGAGGTGGATGTATCTACTCACACTCTTGGGAGCTATACCTTAGCTCTCAGTAAAAATCTCCAAATCACCAAATATCCTTTGTGTTCTACAGTAGGCTTTGTGCTTTACAATTGTTCCCCTATCCTGAGTGATTTTACTTGAGTAAATAAATTGCTTTTACGAAGTTTGATGTCCCTTGATCCATCTATACCTTAACACATGAGCCGTTTTACTGAGAGCTAAGTTATAGCTCCCAAGAGTGTGAATAGATACACCTCTTTTTTATATAATCTGTGTATACAGGACTTCACTATTTGTTGTTATTTCCTTTTCTTCCAAGGATTTTAACTTCTGGATTCCTGAAGATCACATATCCTTACCAGTGCTTTATCATATTTTTTCTTTATTGGTTATATATTTGTTTTGTGATATTACAAGTTAACATTTATTTTTTAAAATATCTCATTAACTTAAACCAAATACATAGAAACAGACAGGAAAAGGAGGAGTATATATAGGAAGGGGAGGAGCTCTGAATACCTATGGGAGTCTCAACTTAAGCCTAGAAGGCACCTGACTGTTTACCCTGCAAGTACATATTTTAGTGTGAAATAAAAATGTAATATTGTCCTTTTCTACAAATGTTTAAAAACATAGCATCTTTATAGAAAGTTATTTGATAACTATTTAAGAATCACTATAATATGAACAAGGTCATTATTTGTTTCTTTTTGCCCTATCACTTTTTTTGCAGCATATACATTGTATGTGTCACTTCCTTATTTTGAATCTCTTGGTACCTATTCCTTCAAGATGTCATTGCCAATTGCTGGATCAATCTACTTCCCATATATTTTAAAAATATATCTGATCATTCTCTTTGTCGGTAAGATGTCTTCTTTGTAAATAATTACTGTACTATTCTCTTTCAAACAATGACACTTACACTGTAATATTACACCACACAGCTATGCTGTATATCTCCAGCCATCTATATTCTGAAAGAAAACTATATCTTCGAACAAGGAAATTCAAGAAAAAAGTGAACTAAAATGTCACAGGTAAGACTACTTATATACTTAAGCTTTTCATGCAGTTTTACAAGCTAGGAATAGAAGATGTTCCTAAAGGAATATTAAAATTGTTTTATGTATTCATAATATGTCAGAAATTAAAGTGATATTAAACCCAATTTTTTTCTTTCATTATTCAGATAGAGCGTGCAATTTTAAGCAACATTCTAATTTATTCCTATTATCACATTTTCTTTGTTGTCCTAGTATCTTTATTTGAAAAAGCAGGAATGTAAGCTTAGAAGCCGGCTCATTTTTGGCTCAGCACCTGAGTAGCGCTTGCTGATTGGTGGCTAAAAGAAATAAATGGGCTGGCTTCTAAGCTTACTTTCCCGCTTTTTCAAATAAAGAGAATGAAGAAAATTTGATAATACGAGTAAATTAGAAAGTTGCTTAAAATTGCATGCTCTATATGAAAAAATGGGCTTTATATCCCTTTAAGCACTGCATTGTTATAGCTGTGTATGAAAATATATGTTTATAATTATTTGTCATTTTGTTAGTAAAGTTATCTCAGGGTTATACCCCTTAAAAGCCTCAAGTATGTTTATCTTGACTCCTATGCTGTGGTCAGTTAGGGCCTGATGAAAATAAGCAGTAATCTAAGTAATCACATGCAAAGCACACTGCTGGGTCAAGTAAGCTACAGAAAACTGCATTATGGAATGGCATAGTCCATAAGGGATAAGGGACATTAACATATTACTTAAAAGTTAATAACATATATGATTTTGTTTGGCAGTTTTAATTAATTGGTCTCATTTAAAAATGCAGCATGCAGTATACAACTGCAATGAGAGTCATTAATTAAAATTACTAATAACTATTTTATACTGTGTTTAGTGTCTCTTTAAAAATAGTTCATAATCTAACAGCTCACTGTTTTAAAGTAATACACTTTCATCAATATTCACTTTGCCTTAAAAGCAAAAATATAATAATCATAATGTGCAATTCTAATGGTAATGAAGCAATGCCTTTTGTTTATGATGGGGTATAAGAAACAGAAAAAGTTATATTACCACTCTAAAGTCAGAATTTATAGTATGTGCAGAGGGATGTCATACCACAGCCATCTCTCTAAAGGACAAAGAATTACTTTCCTTACAAATTAATGATCATCTTTTATTTCCAGACTCCCAAAAAAGGAAGTCGACTGGGATCAAGGATCTTGCACCTATTATGAGCAGGAAGCATTTGACACACATAGTCGTAAAAAGATCATTTATATGCTGCACTTTTTTATAGTCATGTATAGTAACTTAATGACTATTACAAGGAATGGATCTGATACAGGTATTACAAAGGCTTTTACCTTTCTTGGTGAAAGTTTGAATGGTACTAAAGTATACAACTGCAACGAGAGTCATTAATTAGCATTGTGATTAGATCAAGAAATCCTCTTCCAAGTTCAGTGATTACTCAATTGGTAAAGCAAGAAATATGGAAACTCAACTCTGGCTGAGCAAATGTGGGTCTCTTGCAATCCAGATGAATATATAATAACAATTGACGTTACCAAATCCTTTTGTGAGCCTTTGGTGCTTGAAGAATTCCTGGTATAATGTCCTGACTGCAGTAATTGTGCACAAATACTGTATTACCAGTATCAGTTTCTATATTTTTTGTCAGACACATGATGGAATAAACACATTTACAATGTGTTTAACTTTTGGATTGTAAAGTAAATTGTTGTCTTGACAACTGGAGAAAACTATTTGTTCAAGTGCATTTTTCCATATATGAACAATTAAACATTACAGCTTATAGGGGCCAAATAAGAGACATGTAACTGAACAATGAAAATAAGACAAAAATTATAAATGAAACACCTTAATCAGAATGCTTGTTTAAAGGCAATCCAGGAGTTGCTTTGCCCATCTTATACACTTATCTTATTTCTTCTGATATTTATGTAAAAGATATACTGGATCTTGAATCATGTGAAGCAATTTATTAGGCAAGCTATTGTAGTACAACTACTTATATCTGACATATTTCTGATCTATTTTAGATCAAGAGCATGTTTTTGGTCCATACATCATGCGCAACCTTAACATTCTCTTCAATCCAGTCATGGCAGATGATGCATTGATCAAATTGTGATTCAAAAGGCAACTATGTTTTTTAGACACCTTGTCCCAGTTTTTTGAATGTTGCTCTTTCCAAAGGGTAACCAGAAACGCCTACCAACCATAGGCCCTGGTCCATATAGCTTTCCTCTTAAACTCTGGTAGGTCCCTTAATGCAAGAAGTGAAGCTGAAAAAAAAGAAAGATGAATGTTCAGCAACACATTATTCATAAATATATTTAATTATACACTGGGATTGTCAAGATTTTCATTAACACAAGCTGTATATTTACACGGCTATGTCTCTTTAAAATTGCATAAATGTTGTTTAAAATATTTTCTTTTACAAGATATGACGAGTCCACGGATTTCATCCTTACCTATGGGATTACGCCTCCTGGTCAGCAGGAGGAGGTAAAGAGCTCCACAGCAGAGCTGTATATATAGCTCCTCCCTTCCTTCCCACCCCAGTCATTCTGTTTGCCTGTGTTAGTGATAGGAAGAGGTAAAGTGAGGTGTTAGATTAGATTCTGCAATCAAGAGTTTTTTATTTTCAAACGGTACCGATGTGTGCTGTTTTTTATTACAGAGCAGCTTCTGAATAGTCTTCTAGACTATGGGAACTGGGGGATTTTTGTATCCGCTGCGCCTCCCATATTTGTGCTGCATTATCTGTATACGGTCTTGTGAAGTAGTAACCAAGACCCTGCTCTTTCACAGGGCCTCAGGAGGAAGATTGGACCTCTTGATACTGTGAAGTAATCATGCTGTACCCTCAGCATGGAGGTAAGTGCAGTTTTTATTCTGGGTGTCTCAGACTAACTGTACTGATAAGATGTATATATTGGGAGTTTTCCCTTTATATTTTCTCCCAGACATTAGGGCAGTCTTGCTTTTCCTAAGAGCACTGGGGTATGTGTAAGTGGCCGGTCTTAGTTGCCAGAGGGTAGGAGAAACATACCGGATCTAACTTAGAGTATGCACTAGACACTCTAGCATGGAGCACTGGGAGATGTGTGTGTGCTGGGATTTTCTGTACAACGGGCTGGCTGACGCTGGGGATGTTTGTGTACAAGGCTCCGATTTGGGGATGGCTATGCTGGAAGCAGGTAGTCACTTATCAGTTCCAATTGCCTAGGGCTATATTATATGGTTCAGCATTTTGCGCTAAATTTTTTACTTTGATTACGCCCACGATGGGCGGGGCTTATTTTTGCGCGCTCTGACAGCGTATCTATTCCTTTGCTGGTGGCTGCATCGCATCTGTTCCTAAGTGTACTTGTGGGAAGATTCAAGTGAATTAGGTCTGCAGTGTGGTGGTTGTTCAGGAGGCAGGTAGGAGCCGCAGCAGAGCTGCGGCAGAGTGACTGGGTATTACAAAAATAATAAAGTAAAACCGTACTATACTTTACAAATTTGGTACACATGGGTAATTAACCCTCTGCCTTAGTATTTATTTCATTGCAAATAAGCCTACAACTCAATGTCTATATAAGGCTCTGATCGTTTTTTTTCTTAAAGGTACAGTACTAAAAATATTTTTTTACACGGATTTGACCAAGATTGTTTTTTGTTTAGGTTATCATAGATGACCTTGAACAAAATACGTGTCCTATGTGTTTGGATGTCATTGTGGAACCCCCTGTCACACTATGTGACAATTGTGTTGAGAGAGCCTTACAATGTAAAGAGAAAATATTTTTTAATAAAGATATGTCTAAAGATTATTCTCAAACCAATGAGATTCAGGGTATGCAGCAATCTTCTCCCCAAGAGTCACAGCCTTTAACGCCTGCACAAGCTACACCATGTTCTTCTATGGCGTCTGCTTCTTTCACTTTGCAGGATATGGCTGCAGTTATGTCATCTACCCTCACAGAGGTTTTGTCTAAGTTGCCAGTGTTGCAAGGCAAACATAGCAGGGCAGAAGCTCAGGGGGTCCCTGTAACTTCTGATGATTTGATGGCTATCTGTGATGTACCCTCCCAGACCTCTGAATTGGGGGGTAAGGAGATCCTGTCTGAGCGGGAACTGTCTGACTCAGGTAGTGCATTGCCCCAGACAGATTCGGATGTCATGTCTTTTAGATTTAAGCTTAAACACCTCTGCCTGTTACTTTGGGAGGTTTTAGTGACTCTGGACGATTGTGACTCTATTGTGATTCCTTCAGAGAAATTGTGTAAGATGGACAGATATCTGGAAGTCCCTGCTTATTAAGATACTTTTCCGGTTCCTAAGAGAATTTCGGAGATTGTTACTCGGGAATGGGAAAGACCGGGTATCCCGTTCTCCCCTTCCCCTATGTTCAAAAAAATGTACACTATAGCTGACACTGTGCGGGATTCTTGGCAAACGGCCCCTAAGGTGGAGGGAGCTATTTCTACCCTAGCTAAGGGTACAACTATCCCTATTGAGGACAGTGGTGCTTTCAAAGACCCGATGGATAAAAAGTTGGAGGGTCTTCTAAAAAAGCTATTTGTTCATCAAGGTTTTCTTTTACAACCGACGGCCTGTATTGCACCAGTTACAACTACGGCTGCCTTTTGGTTTGATGCCTTGGAAGAATCTCTAAAGACGGAGACTTCTTTAGAGGAAATAATGGATAGGATTAAGGCCCTAAAGTTGGCTAATTCCTTTGTCACAGACGCCGCTTTTCAGATTGTCAAGTTGGTGGCTAAGAATGCAGGTTTTGCCATTCTAGCACGCAGAGCCTTATGGTTAAAGTCTTGGTCCGCGGATGTGTCCTCTAAATCCAAACTTTTGTCTATTCCTTTCAAGGGGAAGACTCTATTCCGGCCTGACTTGAAAGAGATCATTTCTGACATTACGGGAGGTAAGGGTAATCTCCTACCTCAGGATAAAACGTCTAAGCAGAGGGGTAGACAGAGTAATTTTCGTTCCTTTCGAAATTTCAAGGGTGTCCCCTCTTCCTCTTAGCAGGAAGGGAACTTTGCACAAGCCAAGTCCGTCTGGAGACCCAACTAGGCTTGGAATAAGGGTAAACAACCCAAGAAGCCTGCTGCTGCTCCCAAGACAGCATGAAGGGGCGGCCCCCGATCCAGGAGCGGATCTAGTAGGGGGCAGCCTTTCTTTTTTTGTCCAGGCTTGGATAAGAGACGTTCAGGATCCCTGAACACTAGATATCGTGTCCCAGGGGTATCAACTGGAGTTCAAAAATTCCCTCCCAAGGGGAAGGTTTCTTCTTTCACGATTGTCTATAGACCAGATAAAAAGAGAGGCGTTCTTACGTTGTGTAAAAGACCTCTCCACTATGGGAGTAATTTGTCCCGTTCCAATACAGGGGCAGGGGTTTTACTCAAATCTTTTCGTGGTTCCCAAAAAAGAGGGAATGTTCAGGCCCATTTTAGATCTCAAGAGTCTAAAAAAGTTTCTCAGAGTAACTTCCTTCAAGATGGAGACGTTTCGGACAATTCTGCCATTGATCCAGGAGGGTCAATATATGACTACCGTGGACTTAAAGGATGCATATATTCACATTCCTATCCACAGAGATCATTACCAGTTTCTAAGGTTTGCCTTCCTGGACAAACATTTTCAGTTGGTGGCTCTTCCTTTTGGACTGGCCACGGCACCCAGGATCTTCACAAAGGTTCTAGGGTCTCTGCTGGCGGCATTGCAGTGGCGCCTTATCTGGACGATATTCTGATACAGGAGTTGTCTTATAAACTGACAAAATCTCATACAGACATGGTTCTGTCTTTCCTACGGACTCACGGGTGGAAAGTGAACCTAGAAAAGAGTTCACTAATCCTACAGACAAGGGTTCCTTTCCTGGGAACTCTGATAGACTCTATGTCCATGAAAATCTTCTTGACGGAAGTCAGAAAGTTAAAGATTTTGAACACATGCCGATCCCTTCAGTCCAATCCTCGGCCATCAGTGGCTCAGTGCATAGAGGTAATTGGATTGATGGTGGTGGCAATGGATATCATTCCTTTTGCTCATTTTCATCTCAGACCTCTACAACTGAGCATGCTCAGACAGTGGAATGGATATTATGCAAATTTGTCTCCTCAGATAGATCTGGATCAGGAGACAAGAGACTCTCTTCTTTGGTGTTTGTCGCCGGATCATCTGTCCCAAGGGACGTGTTTCCGCAGACCCTCATGGGTGATAGTGACAACGGACGCCAGTCTACTAGGATGGGGCGCAGTCTGAAATTCCCTGAAGGCTCAGGGTGTGTGGACTCGGGCGGAGTCTCTACTTCCAATCAATATTCTGGAATTGAGAGCAATATTCAACGCGCTTCAGACTTGGCCTCAGTTGGCTTCGGCCAAATTCATCCGATTTCAGTCGGACAACATCACGACTGTAGCTTACATCAATCATCAAGGAGGAACAAGGAGTTCCTTAGCAATGACAGAAGTATCCAAGATAATTCGGTGAGCGGAGGCTCACTCTTGTTATCTGTCAGCAATCTACATCCCAGGAGTGGACAACTGGGAGGTGGATTTTCTGAGCAGACAGACGTTTCATCCGGGGGAATGGGAACTCCATCCGGAGGTCTTTGCTACCCTGATTCTCAAGTGGGGCAGACCGGAATTGGATCTGATGGCGTCTCGTCAGAATGCTAAGCACCCGAGATACGGATCCAGGTCCAGGGATCCTAAGGCCGAACTGATAGAGGCCTTGGCAGTGCCTTGGTCGTTCAACCTAGCTTATGTGTTTCCACCGTTTGCTCTCCTTCCCCGAGTGATTGCGTGGATCAAACAGGAGAGGGCTTCAGTGATTCTCATCGCTCCGGCGTGGCCTCGCAGGACTTGGTATGCCGATCTGGTGGACATGTCCTCTCTGCCACCGTGGAAGCTTCCATTGAGGCAGGACCTTCTCATTCAGGGACCCTTCCATCATCCGAATCTAGTTTCTCTGCAGCTGACTGCTTGGAGATTGAACTCTTGATTTTATCTAAGCGAGTGTTCTCTGATGCGGTCATTGATACCTTGATTCAGGCGCGTAAGCCTGTTACTAGAAAAATTTACCATAAGATATGGCGTAAATATCTTTATTGGTACGAATCCAAGGGCTACTCATGGAGTAGGGTTAGGATTCCCAGGATTTTATCTTTTCTCCAAGATGGTTTGGAGAAAGGGTTGTCAGCAAGTTCCTTAAAGGGGCAGATTTCTGCTTTGTCTATTTTGCTACACAAGCGTCTGGCAGATGTTCCAGATGTTCAATCTTTTTGTCAGGCTCTGACTAGAATCAGGCCTGTGTTTAGACTAATTGCTCCTCCTTGGAGTTTGAATTTACTTCTTAAAGTTCTTCAAGGGGTTCCGTTTGAACCTATGCATTCCATAGATATTAAGTTGTTATTTTGGAAAGTTTTATTTTTGGTTGCTATTTCTTCTGCTCGCAGAGTTTGAGCTTTCTGCTTTACAATGTGATTCTCCTTATCTTATTTTCCATTCTGATAAGGTGGTCTTACGTACCAAACCTGGTTTCCTTCCTAAGGTTGTTTCTAATAAGAATATTCATCAGGAAATTGTTGTTCCTTCCTTGTGTCCTAATCCTTCTTCTAAGAAGGAGCGACTATTACATAATTTGGACGTGGTTCGTGCCTTGAAGTTTTACTTGTAGGCGACTAAAGACTTTCGTCAAACTTCTTCATTATTTGTTATTTTTTCTGGAAAACGTAGGGGCCAGAAGGCTACGGCTACCTCTCTTTCTTTTTGGTTGAGGAGTATCATCCGTTTGGCATATGAGATTGCTGGACAGCTACCTCCTGAAAGAATTACGGCTCAATCCACTAGAGCTGTGGCTTCCTCATGGGCATTTAAAAACGATGCTTCTGTTGAACAGATTTGCAGGCTGCAACTTGGTCTTCTCTTCACACTTTTTCCAAATTTGGTACTTTTGCCTTGTCCGAGGTTGTTTTTGGGAGAAAGGTTCTTCAAGCAGTGGTGCCTTCCGTTTATGTTCCTGTCTTGTCCCTCCCTTTCATCCGTGTCTTATAGCTTTGGTATTGTATCCCATAAGTAAGGATGAAATCCGTGGACTCGTCATATCTTGTAAAAGAAAAGGAAATTTATGCTTACCTGATAAATTTATTTCTTTTACGATATGACGAGTCCACGGCCCACCCTGTCATTTTCTAAGACAGGTCTTTATTTTTGTTAAACTTCAGTCACCTCTGCTCCTTAGCTTTTCCTTTCTCTTCCTAATTTCAGTCGAATGACTGGAGTGGGAGGGAAGGGAGGAGCTATATATACAGCTCTGCTGTGGAGCTCCTTGCCTCCTCCTGCTGACCAGGAGGCGTAATCCTGTAAGTAAGGATGAAATCCGTGGACTCGTCATATCGTAAAAGAAATACATTTATCAAGTAAGCATAAATTTCCTTTTTTCCAACATGTATATTGTATTAATCTTGCAGCCTGGCTGTTTATTCATAAAGACAATTCTAGGGGCCAATTTATTGCTATTATTGCTGCAAGTCTCAGCAACATGCTTGATGGGCGAAAGCAAAGTATTCCTATAGAGATTTTTTTTTTGTTGAAAGCAAAATGACAATGCTAGAAAATTAATAAAAAGGAATACATAGTAAATATATTTTAAACTTTATTAACTATGAGAGACTGAATTTGAGAAGAGACATTTATGTCCATATGAATTGTTTTTCCCCTCATCACGTGTGGGAATATTCCCCTCCTGACCACTAGGAGGTAAAACACAGCCCAACACACCAGAGCTTTAAATCCCTCCCACCATCCATGATCCTCAGTCATGCATATAGCCAAGTATTTGAGGAAAAAAAAGACAAGCAGGAAATATAAAGCCAGGCAAGGTGCAAAACCAGTATTGCCGCCATCTGAGCAAAAAGGAGGGGCTTGGGACATGGACTTATGAAAGAAATTAATTTATCAGGTAAGCATAAATTTGTTTCCTTTCATCAGATGGTGAGAGTTCATGTGGTAATCAATACCCAAGCCGTGGAGTCCATGAGACCACCATGAATAGGGGGGACAAACAGTGAAGGCAGGATATTACTATTCAGCCATTATGGCCCGCAAAACCTCAGATCAAGCATACACATCAAAGTGATAAAACGTAGAAAAAGTTTGTAAAGACGACTAAGTAGCTGCCTTACAAATCTGATCAATAGAAGTCTCATTATAAACACGTAGCAACTTCTCTAGTGGAATGGGCAGTAATGAGCTTGGGGTGTTCCTTTCTACAAAATAAGCCTTGCAAATTAAGGCTGTAAGCCAAGCTCCTAAACTAACAGCCGCAGTTTTATGACCTTTGTAAGGCTGGGAAAATTGGCAAAAACAGATGAAGAAGAAAGTATGAAATTGTTTGTGGCTTCAACATAATATTTGAGAGCTTTTACAGCATTAAAGTTGTGTAGAAGATGCTCCTTGGAATTCTTAGGAGCTGGAAAAAAAGGAAGAACCACAATTTTCTGATTGATAGTATCTGCAGATATCACCTTATGAAGGAAAGAATAGCTAGAGCGAAAAAAAATCAAAAAAGAAGGTTTGCATGATAAATCTGAAAGCTCAGAGGCCCTTGTAACCGAAGAAATAGCTAGAAGAAAAATAACCTTCCGGGATAAAAGCTGAGAGTCTAAATACTGTCATTTAAGGAAAATTCTAAGGAAGAGAAATTGGATGAATAAAAGGCCTGAAAGTCAGGAATTTTAGCAATTTTCATATGAAACAGTACAGAAAGAGCCAAAATCTGACCCTTCAGTGAACTAACTGATAAACCTCTATCTAGGCTTTCCTGCACAGACTCAAGAACCCTAGGAATTTTAAAAGAATTCTAATGGTAACCTTTGTGAGAACACCACGCAAAAAAGGTTTTCCAGACCTTATGATAAATACGTCTGGTAACAAGTTTCCTAGCCTAAATCTGGGTATCAATACTCAAAAAACCTTCTCTGAGACAGAATTACATTTTCAATCATATTCAATCACCATGCCGTCAAATTCAGAGTTTTGAGATCTTGATCAAAAAAGGGCCTTAAGAGAGTAGATAGTTTCTTAAAGGAAGGTGGGCACGAGGATATCTGCTCCATATCATACATAGCAAAATAATAGATGAGGTTGAAAAATAGACAGAAGTCCTTCAAGTTCATCAAGTTCAACCTATACAAATCTTAATATACTTACAATAAAAGCAGAGCTGAGCTTACATTAATCCCATTAAAAAAGGTGACCCATTTAACTCAAACAATAATATATCTGAATTCTGTTTCTAGCCAAAAATGTATCTAAACCATTTTTAAATGTATCTAAGGTATTGGCATTTACTACTTCCTTAGGTAACGAGTTCCACATATTTACTGCTCTTTCAGTGAAAAAAACATTTACACTGCTGGAGATTAAATCTCCTTTCCCCCAGCCTTGAATTGTGTCCCTTGTCACAAACAATTCTCTTGGAATAAAGCTTCTGCCATCTCTAAATACCAAATACCTACAAACCAAATCCTGTTAGGCCATGCTGGAACAATCACAATTGCTGAGGTTTCTTCCTGCTTGAATCTGGCTGTCACTCTTGATAGCAACACTAACGGAGGAAAAATATAATGTACGACCAAGGGACCACAAGAGCATGTATTAGACTAGCATAAGGGTCCAAAGACATGGCACAATACTGAGGAAGCTCCCAATTAATTATGGCAGAGATCCTGCAATGATGGTGCTCTGCCCAAATGATTATGTGGGACACTTACCTCATGGCTAAGGAACTGCAAGTTCCTCCCTGAATTGACATAAGCTACTGAAATGACGTGACTGGAATTTCAGAAAATCTTTATGTTTGAGGTCTACCAAATTCTGAAGACCCCTGAAGATTCCACACAGTTGCAGAATATTATTGGTATTGTAAGAGAAGAACAGAAAAAGGGGGCATAACTTATGGGAGATAATCATAGCAATTTGTGAATGTGTGGAGTGTAGTGATTTAAAACTTAACTTTAATATGATTCATGTGTAAAAAGAGAGTGGAATGTTCCACTAATAAAATTAAATAGATATTAAACCGTGTCAAAATATAAATTGACACACCAACTCCTCTCAGAATTCGGTGCAGTGATCAGTCTGCACCGATAACCAGTCCCCCTAGCAACTATCAATTTGCAGACTCCGTAATAGATGTGGTTCCTAAAAAAAAAATCACAAAATAAGATATATGTATGTCACAATAGTCTGCGAACGCCTGCTCCTCTCTGCTAGTTCATATCCTCTAGTTTAATTGTTGGCCTTTAAGGCAATTTACTATAGACTTCGCTTAATATTTGGTTTTAAGGTTTAGCTTAAACTGTGGGCCACTTTGGCAATTGCTTCGTTACAGGGTAGTGACATGTTACCTACTTAGTACAGATTACGATATTTTACCTACTCAGTACAGACTACGGTACTTGATACAATTTTAGCTAAATCATTTCTACCTGCTAGAATCTAAACACGGTAACTAGTCACTACTGATATCTGACTCAATATGTACAAATAGGGAATAGTAGCTGTTTTTTGCTTAACCTGTCACTAAACATGAAAGGGTAATTGTCAGACTATCGTGACATGCATAGATCTTATTTTGTGATTTTTTTTTTAGGAACCACACCTATGTGCACACGCACTTTGTGGTGTCCTTTTTTCACAATTTCATTCTGATATATTAACTGTGGTTTTCTAGCTAGATATATTGACACTATTACGGAGTCTGCAAATTGATAGTTGCTAGGGGGACTGGAATTTGTGTGTCAATTTGTATTTTGACACGGTTTTATTTCTGTTTAATTTTATTAGTGGAACATTCCACTCTCTTTTTACACATGAATCATATAAAAGTTAAGTTTTAAATCACTACACTCCACATATTCACAAATTGCTATGATTATCTCCCCATAAGTGTGCCATATTATCCCTTTCTTTCATGTAATTAGCAAGAGTCCATGAGCTAGTGACGTATGGGATATACATTCCTACCAGGAGGGGCAAAGTTTCCCAAACCTCAAAATGCCTATAAATACACCCCTCAGCACACCCACAATTCAGTTTTACAAACTTTGCCTCCCATGGAGGTGGTGAAGTAAGTTTGTGCTAGATTCTAAGTTGATATGCGCTTCGCAGCAGGTTGAAGCCCGGTTTTCCTCTCAGAGTGCAGTGAATGTCAGAGGGATGTGAAGAGAGTATTGCCTATTTGAATACAATGGTCTTCCTCTAGGGGATCTATTTCATAGGTTCTCTGTTATTGGTCGTAGAGATTTCTTCTCCTACCTCCCTTTTCAAATCGACGATATACTCTTATATACCATTACCTCTACTGATTCTCGTTTCAGTACTGGTTTGGCTATCTACTATATGTAGATGAGTGTCCTGGGGTAAGTAAGTCTTATTTTTTGTGACAAGCTATGGTTGGGCACTTTATATGTAAAGTTCTAAATATATGTCTTTAAACTTATATTTGCCATGATTCAGGTTAATCAGTATTCCTTTATTCAGACTGTCAGTTTCATTATTTGGGATAATGCATATGAATAAATATTTTTTCTTACCTTGAAAATTTTCAATTGACTATTTTTTTCCCTGCGGGCTGTTAGGCTCGCGGAGGCAGAAAATGCTTCATTTTATTGCGTCATTCTTGGCGCAAACTTTTTTGGCGCAAAAGTTTGCATTTTCGGCGCCGTAGTTGACGCCGGAAGTTGTTTTCAGTTAACGTCATTCTTTTGACGCATGTGTATTCAGACTTTTTTTGCGCCAAAAAATGTGGGCGTCGGTTTCGGCGTCAGAGGATGTGGCGTCATACTTGGCGCCAAAAAATATGGGCGTTGTACTTGGTGCCAATAATGTGGGCGTCATACTTGGCGCCAAAAATGTGGGCGTCTCTTTTGTTCCACTTTTTTCTCACATTATTTAAGTCTCACTTTTTCATTGCTTCTGGTTACTAGAAGCTTGTTATTTTGCATTTTTTCCCATTCCTGAAACTGTCATTTAAGGAATTTGATAATTTTGCTTTATATGTTGTTTTCTCTATTACATATTGCAAGATATCACATCCTGACCCTGGATCAGAATCTACTACTGGAAAGACGCTGCCTGATGCTGGTTCTACCAAAGTTAAGTGCATTTGTTGTAAACTTGTGGTAACTGTTCCTCCGGCTGTAGTTTGTGTTAGTTGCCATGATAAACTTTCCAATGCAGATTGTGTCTCCATTAGTAATAATCCTTTACCTGTTGTTGTTCCTTCAACATCTAATGTTCAGGATGTCCCTGTTAATGTAAAATAATTTGTTTCTAATTCTATTAGGAAGGCTCTGTCTGTTATTCCTCCTTCCAGTAAACGTAAAAGGTCTTTTAAAACTTCTCACATTTCGGATGAATTTTTAAGTGACCGCCATCATTCTGACTTATCTGTTTCTGATGAGGATCTATCTGGTTCAGAGGATTCTGCCTCAGATATTGATACTGATAAATCTTCATATTTGTTTAAAATGGAGTTTATTCGTTCTTTACTTAAAGAAGTGTTGATTGCATTAGATATGGAGGAGTCTAGTCCTCTTGATACTAAATCTGCTAAACGTTTAAATTCGGTTTATAAACCTCATGTGGTTATTCCAGAAGTTTTTCCAGTTCCTGATGCTATTTCAGAAGTGATTTCTAGGGAATGGAATAGTCTGGGTACTTCATTTACTCCTTCTCCAAGGTTTAAGAAATTGTACCCTGTGCCATCTGATAGATTAGAGTTTTGGGACAAAATCCCCAAAGTTGATGGGGCTATCTCTACTCTTGCTAAACGTACTACTATTCCTACTGCAGATAGTACTTCCTTTAAGGATCCTTTAGATAGGAAGCTTGAATCCTTTCTAAAGAGAGCTTATTTATGTTCAGGTAATCTTCTTAGACCTGATATTTCTTTGGCTGATGTTGCTGCAGCTTCAACTTTTTGGTTGGAGGCTTTAGCGCAACAAGTATCAGACCATAATGCTTATAGCATTGTTAAACTTCTTCAATATGCTAATAACTTTGTTTGTGATGCCATTTTTGATATCATTAGAATTGATGTCAGGTATATGTCTTTAGCTATTTTAGCTAGAAGAGCTTTATGGCTTAAAACCTGGAATGCAGATATGACTTCTAAGTCAACCTTGCTCTCTCTCTCTCTTTCCAAGGTAATAAATTGTTTGGTTCTCAGTTGGATTCAATAATTTCAACTGTTACTGGGGGGAAGGGAGCCTTTTTGCCTCAGGACAAAAAATCTAAAGGTAAATATAGGGCTGCTAATCGTTTTCGTTCCTTTCGTCAGAATAAGGAGCAGAAGCCTGACCCTTCCTCTAAAGGAACGGTTTCCGTTTGGAAACCTTCTCCAGTCTGGAATAAATCCAAGCCTTTTAGAAAGTCAAAACCAGCTCCCAAATCCGCATGAAGGTGCGGCCCTCATTCCAGCACAGCTGGTAGGGGGCAGGTTACGATTTTTCAAAGATGTTTGGATCAATTCGATTCACAATCTTTGGATTCAGAACATTGTTTCACAAGGGTACAGAATAGGTTTCAAGGTAAGGCCACCTGTGAAGAGATTTTTTCTCTCACACATTCCAGTAAATCCAGTGAAGGCTCAGGCATTTCTGAAATGTGTTTCAGACCTAGAGTTGGCTGGGGTAATTATGCCAGTTCCAGTTCTGGAACGGGGTCTGGGGTTTTACTCAAATCTATTCATTGTACCAAAGAAGGAGAATTCCTTCAGACCAGTTCTGGATCTAAAAATATCGAATCGTTATGTAAGGATACCAACATTCAAAATGGTGACTATAAGGACTATTCTGCCTTTTGTTCAGCAAGGGCATTATATGTCTACAATAGACTTACAGGATGCATATCTTCATATTCCGATTTATCCAGATCACTATCAGTTCCTGAGATTCTCTTTTCTAGACAAGCATTACCAGTTTGTTGCTCTTCCGTTTGGCCTAGCAACAGCTCCAAGGATCTTTTCGAAGGTTCTTGGTGCCCTTCTCTCTGTAATCAGAGAACAGGGTATTTCCTTATTTGGACGATATCTTGGTACTTGCTCAGTCTTTACATTTTGCAGAATCTCATACGAATCAACTTGTGTTGTTTCTTCAAAAACATGGTTGGAGGATCAATTTATCAAAGAGTTCCTTGATTCCTCAGACAAGGGTAACCTTTTTGGGTTTCCAAATAGATTCAGTATCCATGACTTTATCTCTAACAGAAAAGAGACGTCTGAAATTGGTTTCAGCCAGTGACGTGCAGTAATAGGAGGCAGGGGAGGCAGTGCCTCCCCTGTCCAATGAGGGAAAAAAAGATTTAAATTAATATTTATTTTTTAAAAAAAAGGTGTTTTATCTTATTATTTTTTTGGCCACACCCACCCTCGCCCCAAGGGTAACCCCCCCACCCCCATGGGGATTGCTCATTACGTTACTGCGCTGTGCAAATATTCACCATCCATTCCATTGTTGCGCAGTTAGGAGGCAGTGAGCCGGTCCGCTGCCCTCCATTAATTGTGCAACATGGATCTAAAATTACTGTTCCTGCTCACTTAGCGCTGCGCCACCCACTGGTGACTTGCTGGGCCCTATACAAGCTCCAATAGAGGCGGTTCTCAAAACAGCCTCCATGATGAGCTTGATCACTGAGCCAATCACAGCATTCAGCAGCAGTGCCATGTGACCATTGTGATGTCGCGCGCTGACAGATCTGACTGGCGGGAAGACTCATTAGTCAGTGTGGAGGGAGCTGCTGAGAGAGTCTGCGTGCACTACTGCCCTGCTTACTTGTGTTGTGGCTGTCTGGAGTCAACTGGAGGAGAGGAGGTCTCTCATGCCCTGGAGGACACATGACTGTGCTGCCAGTGCCTGGAGGAGACTGAGGAGTCGGACAGGAGCCAGGAGGAGGACCCGGTGGTGGAGTCGGAGTGGACCCGGTGTAGTCAGAGGACGTGACAGTCGTCTCTCTTCTCTTGTGACTGACACTGTGACAGTCAGTGTGACGACCCGACCGGATTCTTCTTTCTCAGGTAAGGAAAGGACCAGACCACTTAGGTTAACTTAAATGTGGGACAGTGTACTACAAATATTCCTTACTTCCTTGGGCAGAGATGAATAGTCTAGGGCATGGCTAGGGTCCCTGGTCCTTGGTTTGAAGGGACAGTTTTTATAGTTACTTCATATTCATAGATATCAGTCATGTACCTTTTAGAACTGCCACGGCACTACTGAAAAAAAAATAGAAAATCAATCTTGTCATATGTTTAGGAAATTGTATAATTCATTAGTGCATGTTAGTGCTCAGACAGACTCAGTGACCGTCTATTTAGTGGTCGACGACAGGACCCAGTGTGTGTGTATGTTGTACAATTCTGGATCTATCATCTGGATGATGTGTTAAAGAGATAAAGTACCGGGCGGTTTTACAGTAACAGTAATGAGGGACACGCAGAACGCACAGTGTTATAAAACAGTTATGGGGAATTCATTTCCCCATAACTGTTTTATAACACTGTGCGTACTGCGTGTCCCTCATTACTGTGACTGTAAAACCGCCCGGTACTTTATCTCTTTAAACACATCTAGTTCACTTCTACTTAATTATTTATAGGAGGTTTCTTTCTTGTCACGGAACCTGTTTGGTGTCAGGTTTGTAGTTTTAAAGTAACTGTTGGCTGCTGTATTGTCAGTTGTACATAGTTATCAGTCTTTGCCCTCTTTAACTTTGTGTGTCTCTGTCATTCCTCACACCCCTCCCTCACCATCACCATTTCACTGACATTCCCCAGCTCCCTCCCTCTCCACTACTTTGTCTGCAGGGGGCATATTTTTTTGCAGGGTTGCTGGTGGCATCATTTTATTGCAGGGGGGCTTGGGGCTGATGGGCATCATTTTATTGCTGGGGGACATTTTATTGCGGGAGGGGGCTGGGGACATCATTTTATTGCAGGAGGCTGGCCTGGGGGCTTCATTTTATTGCTGGGGGCATAATTTATTGCAGTGGGGGACTGGTGGCAACTGGCATCATTTATTGCAGGGGGGCTTAAAGCATCATTTTACATCTATTTATTGCTGGGGGCATCCTTTTATTGCAGGGGTGCAGGGGGCATAATTTTATTGTCGGGGGGCTGGGACATCATTTATGGCTGGAGGCATAATTTTATTGCAAGGGGGGCTGGGGACATCATTTTATTGCAGGGGGGCTGGGGACATAATTTTATTACAGGGGGGCTTGGGGCATCATTTTATTGCAGGGGGCTGGCCTGGGGGCTTCATTTTATTGCTGTGGGCATCATTTATTGAAGTGGGGCTGGTGGCTTCATTTATTGCAGGGGTCTCAGGGAATCATTTTATTGCTGGGAGCATCATTTTATGGCAGAGGTGCTGGGGGCATCATTTTATTGCAGCGGGGCATAATTTTATTGTAGGGGGGCTGGGACATCATTTATGGCTGGAGGCATACTTTTATTGCAGGGGGGCTTGGGGCATCATTTTATTGCAGGGGGGGCTGGGGACATCATTTATTGACAGGGGGGCTCAGCGACTCCACTCATAAATGACGACATATAATCAATAAAAATATGGAGCAGTTTATTTTTTTATGTCAATTTAAAAGAAGATACTTGAAAAGCCTTTCCAATTAAAGAGCTGCAAGATGTGCAAAAGCTAAGTGTTTAAAGGGATATAGAAATTAATATGAAGGCCATTTAAAATTGTATTTGGAAATATTTCTGCATTATTCATGCATTGGCAAAAATGGTTGCTAGAAAAAAAGATCACAGGTTTTGCAATTACTTGTTTTGTGCACAAGGAAGCCTTACAGAGAATATGCTATTATTAGCCTAATAGCATATTCTCTGTAAGGCTTCCTTGTGCACAAAACAAGTAATTGCAAAACCTGTGATCTTTTTTTCTAGCAACCATTTTTGCCAATGCATGAATAATGCAGAAATATTTCCAAATACAATTTTAAATGGCCTTCATATTAATTTCTATATCCCTTTAACCACTTAGCTTTTGCACATCTTACAGCTCTTTAATTGGAAAGGCTTTTCAAGTATCTTCTATTAAATTGTCATAAAAAATAAACTGCTCCATTTTTGATTATATGTCATTTATGAGTGGAGAGTTAAATAAGTTTTAGTGAACAGATTTCTATAGTCTTAGTGACTCCAAATGAGTATGCGGTAGATATAGGATTTGATTTCAGCTTTTCCATATTCATATAAGTTTATCTTTTTTTTTACATTTCCATTATGATGATCTATGTATGATAATAGCAGTTATCACTTCCTGTTATCCTCATATTTGATATAAGCCATATATATGTATTTACTATTAGGATGTACACTCCTTATAAATATTATTTTAGCAATCCCCAAATCAATGTATTGAATGAGGTTGTAGGTGCTAAGAAATGAATGGGTCATTGGCTGCTTTGATGCTGTGTTTAAACATAGCTGACTGTGTGGGTCTGTCTGTGTGTGTGTGTGACTGTGGGGGTCTGTGAGGCTCAGTGTGTGTGTGGGTCTGTCTGTGTGTGTGTGTGTGGGTCTGTCTGTGTGTGTGTGTGTGGGTCTGTCTGTGTGTGTGTGGGTCTGTGTGTGTGTGTGTGGGTCTGTGTGTGTGTGTGTCTGTCTGTGTGGGGGTCTGTGAGGCTCAGTGTGTGTGTGGGTCTGTCTGTGTGTGTGGGTGGGTCTGTCTGTGAGGGTGGGTCTGTCTGGGTGGGTATGTCTGTTTGTGTTTGTGTGTCTGCCTGTAGTCTCTGTCCAGTACTTGTGTTATGTGCTAGAGGTTGAAATAACTAACTTTTCAGGTGCTAAATACTTGTTAGTGCCAGTAATTTAGTGATATGTATGTGTGTGTGTATATATATATATATATATGCGTGTTTTTCTTGGGCGTATCATGCCAGTGCCTCACCCGCCTCTGACCTCACCGCACGTCACTGGTTTCAGCTTGTCGAAACCTTCAGTCTCAATTGTTCCCTTCAGTAGCATTACGCATGGAAATTCTAGGTCTCATGACTGCTGCATCGGACGCGATCCCTTTTGCTCGTTTTCACATGAGACCTCTCCAGCTTTGTATGCTGAACCAGTGGTGCAGGGATTATACAAATATATCACAATTAATATCCTTAAATCCCAATGTTCGATCTTCTCTAACTTGGTGGTTGAATCACCATCGTTTAATTCAAGGGGCCTCTTTTGTTCGTCCAACCTGGACTGTGATTTCAACAGATGCAAGTCTCTCAGGTTGGGGAGCTGTATGGGGATCTCTGACAGCGCAGGGGGTTTGGGAATCTCAGGAGGCGAGATTACCAATCAACATTTTGGAGCTCCGTGTGATTTTCAGAGCTCTTCAGTTCTGGCCTCTTCTGAAGAGAGAATCGTTTATTTGTTTTCAGACAGATAATGTCACAACAGTGGCGTATGCCAATCATCAAGGTGGGACTCACAGTCCTAAAGCTATGAAAGAAGTATCTCGGATACTTGTATGGGCGGAATCCAGCTCTTGTCTAATTTCTGCGGTTCACATCCCAGGTGTAGACAATTGGGAAGCGGATTATCTCAGTCGCCAGACGTTACATCCGGGCGAATGGTCTCTTCACCCAGAGGTATTTCTTCAGATTGTTCAAATCTGGGGTCTTCCAGAAATACATCTGATGGCCTCTCATCTAAACAAGAAACTTCCCAGGTATCTATCCAGATCCAGGGATCCTCAGGCGGAAGCAGTGGATGCGTTGTCGCTTCCTTGGAATTATCATCCTGCCTATATCTTTCTGTCTCTAGTTCTTCTTCCAAAAGTGATTTCCAAAATTCTAATGGAGTGTTCGTTTGTACTGCTGGTGGCTCCAGCATGGCCTCACAGGTTTTGGTATGCGGATCTCATTCGTATGGCCAGTTGCCAACCTTGGACACTTGCGTTAAGACCAGACCTTCTATCTCAAGGCCCATTTTTCCATCAGGATCTCAAATCATTAAATTTGAAGGTATGGAGATTGAACGCTTGATTCTTAGTCATAGAGGTTTCTCTGCCTCAGTGATTAATACAATGTTACAGGCTCGTAAATCTGTCTCTAGAAAGATTTATTATCGAGTTTGGAAGACTTACATTTCTTGGTGTTCTTCTCATAAATTCTCTTGGCATTCTTTTAGAATTCCTAGAATTTTACAATTTCTTCAGGATGGTTTGGATAAGGGTTTGTCTGCAAGTTCTTTGAAAGGACAAATCTCTGCTCTTTCTGTTCTTTTTCACAGAAAGATTGCTAATCTTCCTGATATTCATTGTTTTGTACAGGCGTTGGTTCGTATCAAACCTGTCATTAAGTCAATCTCTCCTCCTTGGAGTCTTAATTTGGTTTTGAAAGCTTTACAGGCTCCTCCGTTTGAGCCTATGCATTCTCTGGACATTAAATTACTTTCTTGTAAAGTATTGTTCCTTTTGGCCATCTCTTCTGCTAGAAGAGTTTCTGAGTTATCTGCTCTTTCTTGTGAATCTCCTTTTCTGATTTTTCATCAGGATAAGGCGGTGTTGCGGACTTCATTTCAATTTTTACCTAAGGTTGTGAATTCTAACAACATTAGTAGAGAAATTGTTGTCCCTTCATTGTGTCCTAATCCTAAGAATTCTCAGGAAAATTCTTTACATTCTTTGGATGTAGTAAGAGCTTTGAAATATTATGTTGAAGCTACTAAAGATTTTAGAAAGACTTCTAGTCTATTTGTTATCTTTTCTGGTTCCAGGAAAGGTCAGAAGGCTTCTGCCATTTCTTTGGCGTCTTGGTTAAAGTCTTTGATTCATCTTGCTTATGTGGAGTCGGGTAAGTCCCCGCCTCAAAGGATTACGGCTCATTCTACTAGGTCAGTTTCTACTTCCTGGGCTTTTAAGAATGAAGCTTCTGTTTATCAGATTTGCAAAGCAGCAACTTGGTCTTCTTTGCATACTTTTACTAAATTCTACCATTTTGATGTTTTTTCTTCTTCTGAAGCAGTTTTTGGTAGAAAAGTACTTCAGGCAGCTGTTTCAGTTTGATTCGTCTGCTTATAATTTCAGTTTTTTTCATTATAAGATTAAAACTTTTTGATTTGGGTTGTGGATTATTTTTTCAGCGGAATTGGCTGTCTTTATTTTTATCCCTCCCTCTCTAGTGACTCTTGCGTGGAAGTTCCACATCTTGGGTATCTGCTATCCCATACGTCACTCTTGCTAATTACATGAAAGAAAACATAATTTATCTAAGAACTTACCTGATAAATTCATTTCTTTTATATTAGCAAGAGTCCATGAGGCCCACCCTTTTTGTGGTGGTTATGATTTTTTTGTATAAAGCACAATTATTCCAATTCCTTATTTTTGATGCTTTCGCTCCTTTCTTATCACCCCACTTCTTGGCTATTCGTTAAACTGAATTGTGGGTGTGGTGAGGGGTGTTATTTATAGGCATTTTGAGGTTTGGGAAACTTTGCCCCTCCTGGTAGGAATGTATATCCCATACGTCACTAGCTCATGGACTCTTGCTAATATGAAAGAAATGCATTTATCAGGTAGGTTCTTACATAAATTATGTTTTTTCTGTTGTTCTTCTCTTCCAATACGTGTTATACACGAGCATAAGGCACTACCTACCTTAATACTCAGGTCTACATTAGGTAGGTTAGTGGAGATAATCCACAACAACCATCCCCCCTCTCTTTCCCTAGGGGTTTTAGGGAAATTATTTCTTAGAATATTATTGGTAACCTTGCAAGAACTCTTTCTTTCTGAGCCTTAAACTGATGAAAAATACAAAATGCCCTGCACATCTAAACTTGCCATTAGATTTCTTATTCTAGGTTGTAGCAATAATAGCATCCAGTCCAGACCCAACAGAGATTACCCTGGAACCTTCCTACACACTTCCTACACACTTAGAATGTTACAGCAACACAGCTTATAACACATACAATGTGCATGCTTGCGGAACTGGTGAGTGCTTAAAAAACCCTGCAAATATCAAGCAGAAAGTGCAAAACATATTGTGCATAGCTCAGAAGCAACTTCCAAGCTGGCTAAGCGGACTGCGCTAAATTTAAAACTGCTATAAATTGCTAGTATAAGGTGTATGGTATATAAATATATGTCCCCAGACTATGTGAAGCATGTTACCATGTTCATACTAACAGCCGGTGGTCTATGCAGGCAAAGATACTTACCTCTCAGCACCTCTGTCCACTGTGCTTACCTCAGCTGATGCAACTTGCTTCTACCAGACAAGCCCATCCTAGGCAGTGTAAGCACGATACCAAGGATCTAAATCAGTAGCAGCATCTCAACCTAGGGGATTGGTGGAAAAGTCCACATTTCACCTGGGGAGGGCTGTGGATCCACAAGGATCAGCTCACTGTAGTCCAAATTTCACCTTGGAGGCCTGCAACATTTCTCACTGAGAAAAGAACTTTCACTACCTGGCTGATAACTCCTTGTCTGCCCCTCTAAATGTCAGGTTCCTGTGAGGAGGAACCAAGCATCATAATGGTTAGGGGATCCCCTTTCAAACGATGAGTAGATCTTGCACTTAACTTTCACCTTAACGCCTCATCAAGGATGCAAAAAGAAAATGATAAATCATTTTGGGAGATGGGGGTATTTAAGGCTCTGGTGTGTTGGGCTGTCATTTGCCTCCTCCTGATGGTTCAGGAGGGGAATATTCCTACACGTGATGATTTGTGGACTCTCACCATCTGATGAAAGAAATAAATGTTTTCAAATCCCTCTGTTATTTCTGAAACTGAAAAACCTGTAATTTACCTTGCACTGAAAGCAAGAGTGTTGTTTGGTGAAACATATATTTGTAAGGATACTCTAAGTATTATAATAAGTTGTACAATATGACAAATTATCAAAAAACATAAATTATGACTTACCATATAATTTCCTTTCCTTCTGTATGGGAAGAGTCCACAGCTCCATTCCTTACTTGTGGGAAATACTGAACCTGACCACCAGGAGGAGGCAGACACCCCAGCCAAAGGCTTTAATACATTCCCACTTCCTCATAACCCCAGTCATTCTGCTGAGGGAACAAGGAACAATAGGAGAAACATCAGGGTGGAAAAGGTGCCAGAAGAATACATTTAAATTTAGGGCTGCCCATCGGAGAACACTGGCGGGAGCTGTGGACTCTTCCCATACAGGAGGAAAGGAAATTATCTGGCTTTTCCCATACAGAAGGAAAGGAAATTATCTGGTAAGTCATAATTTATGTTTTCCTTCTTAATATGGGAAGAGTCCACAGCTGCATTCTTTACTTGTGGGAAACATATACCCAACCTCTAGAGTACACAGAATGCTAACGGAAGGTAAAAAAAAGAGGCGGACCCTAATCTGATAGCACCACAGCCTGCTTCAGCAGAAGCAAAAACATAAAACTTTGGAAAAAGTGTGTAAGGAGGACTAGGTAGCCGCCTTACAAATCTGATCCATAGAGGCCTCATTTTTGAAGGCCCAAGAGGAAACTACTGCTCTCGTAGGAGGCGGCATAATCCTCAGAGGAGGCTTATGTCCGCTGACCCTATGCTAAATGGATGACACTCCTCAGCAAAAAAGATAAGAAAGTCGAAGAGGCCCTCTGACACCTACGCTTCCCGGAAAGGAGAACAAACAGAGAAAGGGGCAAACCACATCCAGAATTACACTGTAAACGTTCCTTCGACGAAGAAGGATTAGGACATAAGAAAGGAACCACAGTCTCTTGATCGATGTTGCAAAATGACTCAACCTTAGGAAGAAAACCTAACTTGGTTCATAGAACAGCCTTATCAGCATGGAAAGCCAGATAAGGAGGGACGCATTTCAAGGCAGCAATCACAGATACTCTGTTCGAAGAAGCAATAGCCAGTAGAAAAGGAACCTTACAACACAACACATCATTGTCTACTTCCTGCATAGGCTCCAACGGAGCACGTTGCAAAACTTTAAGAACAAGATTTAAACTCCAAAGAGGAGCATTAGATCTAAACACAGGTCTGATCCTATCAGAGTCTTAAAGGGATAGTCAAAATTAAACTTTCATGATTCTGGAAGAGCATGCAATTTTAAGCAACTTTCTAATGTACTCAAATGATCAATTTTGCTTTGTTCTTTATTTGAAAAAGCAAGAATGTAAGCATAGGAGCCAGCCCATTTTTGTTCAGCACCTGTGTAGCACTTACTGATTGGTATCTAAATGTAGTCACCAATCAGCCAGCGCTACCCAGGTGCTGAACCAAATGGGCTGGGTCCTAAACTTACATTCAAATAAAGATAACAATAGAACAAAGAAAAAATTAGAATAGGAGTGAACGAGAAAGTTGCTTAAAATTGCATGCTCTATCAGAATCATGAAAGTTTCATTTTGACTAGACTATTCCTTTAACAAAAGACTGCACATCTGGAGGCTCAGCAAACCCCTTTTGCAGTAACGCAGAAAAGCCCTTTCTCTTGCAAGGTGTATCCAGTCCACGGATTCATCCTTTACTTGTGGGATATTCTCATTCCCTACAGGAAGTGGCAAAGAGAGCACACAGCAAAGCTGTCCATATAGCTCCCCCTCTAGCTCCACCCCCCAGTCATTCTCTTTGCCGGCTCTAAACACTAGGGTCTCTCTACGGGAGGGTAAAGTGAATGTGGTGTTAGATGAAGGTAACGAGGGTAGCCCGTCTGCCTCTCCCCAAGTGTCACAACCAGTTACGCCCGCGCAAGCGACACCTAGTACCTCTAGTGCGTCTAACACTTTTACATTAAAAGACTTAGCTGCAGTAATGGATAATTCTCTTACAGCCTTCTTATCTAAACTGCCCGTGTTACCCGCAAAGCGTGATAGCTCCGTTTTAAGAACAGATTATGAGCATTCAGACGCTTTGGTAGCTGTATCCGATATACCCTCACAACGCTCTGAAGTGGGAGCGAGGGATTTGATGTCTGAGGGAGAAGTCTCTGATTCAGAAGGGTTCCTCCTCAGACAGATTCAGATACATTGGCTTTTAAATTTAAACTAGAACACCTCCGCGTTTTGCTTAGGGAGGTATTAGCTACTCTGGATGACTGCGACCTTTGGTGATCCCAAAGGGTCGCAGTCATGTTTCCGGTCCCTAAGAGCATTGCGGATATCGTTACTAGGGAGAGGGATAGACCAGGTGTTCCCTTTGCTCCCCCTTCTGTTTTTAAGAAAATGTTCCCCATACCTGACCCTGTGCGGGTCTCGTGGCAGACGGTCCCTAAGGTGGAGGGGGCTATTTCTACACTTGCTAAACGCACAAACATACCAATTGAAGACATTTGTGCTTTTAAAGACCCTATGGATAAGAAGTTAAAGGGTTTACTTAAGAAAATTTTTGTTCAACAAGGTTTTCTTCTCCAACGCCTGCATTATTCCTGTAACTACTGCAGCTGCTTTCTGGTTTGAGGCGCTGGAAGACTCGCTCCAGACGGAGACCTCATATGAGGAAATTATGGATAGAATTAAGGCTCTAAAGCTAGCATCACTGACGCCGCTTTCCAAATAGCTAAGTTAGCAGCAAAAAATTCAGGTTTCGCCATTTTGGCGCGCAGGGCGCTATGGCTAAAGTCCTGGTCGGCCGATGTGTCATCTAAATCCAAGCTTTTGAACATCCCTTTCAAAGGAAAGACCCTCTTCGGGCCTGAATTGAAAGAGATTATTTCAGATATCACCGGGGGAAAAGGCCATGCTCTCCCTCAGGACAAGTCCTTTAAGACAAAGAACAAGGCTAATTTTCGTTCCTTTTGCAATTTCAGGAACGGCCCCGCTTCATCCTCTCCGGCTGCAAAGCAAGAGGGTAACGCTTCACAGCCCAAGGCAACCTGAAAACCTTACCAGGGCTGGAATAAGGGTAAACAGGCCAAAAACCCTGCAGCTGCCACCAAGACAGCATGAAGGGGTAGCCCCCGATCCAGGACCGGATCTAGTAGGGGGCAGACTCTCTCTCTTCGCTCAGGCCTGGGCAAGAGATGTACACGATCCTTGGGCATTAGAGATTGTAGCCCAGGGATACCTTCTAGAATTCAAGGACTCTCCTCCAAGGGGAAGGTTCCACATTTCTCGTCTGTCTACAGATCAGACAAAGAAAGAGGCGTTTTTACGCTGTGTAGATCTACTTACAATGGGAGTGATCCACCCAGTTCCAATTGCAGAACAAGGACTGGGGTTTTACTCAAACCTGTTTGTGGTTCCCAAAAAAGAAGGAACTTTCAGACCAATCCTGGATCTCAAAATTGTAAACAAATTCCTCAGAGTCCCATCATTCAAGATGGAGACCATTCGGACAATCTTACCAATGATCCAGGAGGGTCAATATATGACTACCGTGGATCTAAAGGATGCGTCGCTGCATATTCCTATCAACAAAGATCATCACCAATTTCTCAGGTTCGCCTTTCTGGACAAGCATTATCAGTTTGTGGCTCTTCCTTTCGGGTTGGCCACTGCTCCCAGAATTTTAACAAAGGTGCTAGGGTCCCTCCTGGCGGTTCTAAGACCGCGGGGCATAGCAGTGGCGCCTTACTTAGACGACATCTTAATTCAGGCGTCGACTTTCCAAAGAACCAAATCTCACACAGAGATCGTATTGGCCTTTCTGAGGTCTCACGGGTGGAAGGTGAACGTAAAAAAGAGATCTCTCTCCCCCCTCACAAGAGTTCCATTCCTAGGAACTCTGATAGACTCGGTAGAAATTAAAATATTTCTGACGGAGGTCAGAAAGTTAAAACTGTTAACTACTTGCCGAGCTCTTCATTCCATTCCTCGGCCATCTGTAGCTCAGTGCATGGAGACAATCGGACTAATGGTAGCGGCAATGGACATAGTCCCTTTTGCTCGGATACACCTCAGACCATTGCAACTATGCATGCTCAAACAGTGGAATGGGGATTATGCAGATTTGTCTCCTCAAATTCAGTTGGACCAGGAGACCAGAGATTCTCTTCTCTGGTGGTTGTCTCAGGATCACCTGTCTCAGGGAATATGTTTCCGCAGACCAGAGTGGATCATTGTAACGACCAACGCCAGTCTGTTAGGCAGGGGTACGGTCTGGGACTCCCTTAAAGCTCAGGGCTTATGGTCTCGGGAAGAAACTCTTCTCCCGATAAACATTCTGGAACTGAGGGCGATATTCAACGCTCTTCGGGCATGGCCTCAACTAGCTGCGGACAAATTCATCAGATTTCAGTCGGACAACATCACAACTGTAGCTTACGTCAATCATCAGGGGGGAACAAAGAGTTCCCTAGCAATGACGGAAGTAACCAAAATAATCAGGTGGGCGGAGGATCACTCCTGCCATCTCTCAGCAATTCACATCCCAGGAGTAGACAACTGGGAGGCGGATTTTCTAAGTCGTCAGACTTTTCACCTGGGGGAGTGGGAACTCCACCCGGAGGAATTTGCCCAGCTGACTCAGCTTTGGGGCACTCCAGAGTTGGATCTGATGGCGTTCCGTCAGAACACCAAACTTCCTCTCTACGGGTCCAGGTCCCGAGATCCCAAGGCGGTATTGATAGATGCTCTAGCAGCGCCTTGGTCCTTCAATCTGGCTTATGTTTTTCCACTGTTTCCTCTCCTCCCGCGTCTGGTTGCCAGAATCAAGCAGGAGAAGGCTTCGGTGATTCTGATAGCGCCTGCGTTGCCACGCAGGACTTGGTATGCAGACCTAGTGGACATGTCATCTGTCCCACCATGGACATTGCCAATGAGGCAGGATCTTCTGATACAGGGTCCGTTCAAGCATCCAAATTTAGTTTCTCTACGTCTGACTGCTTGGAGATTGAACGCTTAATTCTATCAAAGCGTGGTTTCTCTGAGTCAGTTATAGATACTCTGATTCAGGCTAGAAAGCCTGTCACCAGGAAAATCTACCATAAGATATGGCGGAAATATCTTTGTTGGTGTGAATCCAAGGGTTACTCATGGAGTAAGATTAGGATTCCCAGGATATTGTCTTTTCTCCAAGAAGGATTGGAGAAAGGATTGTCAGCTAGTTCCTTAAAAGGACAAATATCTGCTTTGTCTATCCTGTTACACAAGCGTCTGGCAGAGGTACCAGACGTTCAAGCGTTTGCTCAGGCTTTAGTCAGAATCAAGCCTGTCTATAAACCTGTGGCTCCGCCATGGAGTTTGAATCTAGTTCTTTCAGTTCTTCAAGGCGTTCCGTTTGAACCATTACATTCCATAGACATTAAGTTGTTATCTTGGAAAGTTTTGTTTTTGATAGCTATCTCTGCTGCTAGAAGAGTTTCAGAATTATCTGCCTTACAGTGTGATTCACCTTACCTGGTGTTCCACGCAGATAAGGTAGTTTTGCGTACCAAGCCTGGTTTTCTTCCTAAAGTTGTTTCTAACAAGAATATTAACCAGGAAATAGTTGTTCCTTCTCTGTGTCCTAATCCATCTTCGAAGAAGGAACGTCTATTACACAATCTTGATGTAGTTCGTGCTTTAAAGTTCTATTTACAAGCAACTAAGGATTTCAGACAAACATCTTCTTTGTTTGTTATCTATTCTGGTAAGAGGAGAGGTCAGAAAGCGACTGCTACCTCTCTTTCCTTTTGGCTGAAAAGCATCATCCTTTTGGCCTATGAGACTGCTGGCCAGCAGCCTCCTGAAAGAATTACTGCTCATTCTACCAGAGCAGTGGCTTCCACATGGGCTTTCAAAAATGAGGCTTTTGTTGAACAGATTTGTAAGGCAGCGACTTGGTCTTCACTGCATACTTTTGCCAAATTTTATAAATTCGATACTTTTGCTTCTTCGGAGGCTATTTTTGGGAGAAAGGTTTTGCAAGCAGTGGTGCCTTCCGTTTAAGGTACCTGTCTTGTTCCCTCCCTTCATCCGTGTCCTAAAGCTTTGGTATTGGTATCCCGAAAGTAAAGGATGAATCCGTGGACTGGATACACCTTGCAAGAGAAAACAGAATTTATGCTTACCTGATAAATTACTTTCTCTTGTGGTGTATCCAGTCCACGGCCCGCCCTGGCATTTAAGTCAGGTAAAACATTTTTTGTTTAAACTACAGTCACCACTGCACCCTATGGTTTCTCCTTTTTCTTCCTAACCTTTGGTCGAATGACTGGGGGGTGGAGCTAGAGGGGCAGCTATATGGACAGCTTTGCTGTGTGCACTCTATGCCACTTCCTGTAGGGAATGAGAATATCCCACAAGTAAAGGATGAATCCGTGGACTGGATACACCGCAAGAGAAAGTAATTTATCAGGTAAGCATAAATTCTGTTTCTACAGTCCTGGAGAACAGAATAAGAAGGTCCTCCACAACTTATGATAGATGCGACGAGCAACCAGCTTACGAGCACGAATGAGAGTAAAAATAACTCTCTCAGAAAACCCTCTTGGCTAGGACTAAGCAGACAATCTCCACGCAGTCAGCCTCAGAGCATCTAGAGTCTGACATTGAACAAAGAGATCTTGGTCAGCAGATCCCTGCGACAAGTTAACTTCCACAGAGGTGATGATGACATCTCCACTAAATCCGCAAACCATATTCTTTGCGGCCAAGACGGAGCAATCAGAATCACTAACACCTCCTTGATTTGAGCCACTACACTAGGAAGTAGTGGTAACGGCCGGAAAGATAAATAAGATTGAACCTCCAAGTTACCATTAATGCATCTGTTAGCTCCGCCTGAGGATCCCTGTATCTCAACCCATATCTGGGTAGCTTGGTATTGAGACTTCATAAGATCCTCCTCTTGCAAATCTTCGCGAACACCAGGGATGGAGAGACCATTCCCCCGGACAAAAGGATTGTCTGATGAGGAAAACTGCTTCCCAGTTGTCCACACTTGGAAAGTGGAACGCCTACAACAAACAAAAGTGTGTCTCAGCCCACTCCAGAATCCGAGATATATTGTCTGATTGAAATCTGATAAACTGGGACAAACCCAGCAGAGGCCAACCCTTCTGAGCATTGTATATTGCCTGAAGATCCAAAATGAGATTGGGAGGGAGCTTTCCTCCTGAGTCCAAAGGCCCTGTGCCTCCCTGGCACCCCAAACAGCTCCCCATCCTGACAGACTCGCAACCGTAGTCACAATCACCCAGGATGGTCTAGAGATGGACGTCCCTCAGGACAAGTGATTCGGGACAAAAACACCAAGAGAGCGGTTTTCTCAATCAGATGTCCAGAAGACAGATCCGATGATCCCGTTCCACTGCTTCAGCATGCACAGTTGCAATAGTCTGAGGTGAAACCTGGCAAAGGAATGATGTCCATGCTGGACACCATGAGACCAATCACCTCTATACACTGAGCTACAAATGGCCTTAAGGAGGTCTGGAAAGCAAGACATGTTGAAGCTAGCTTGTAATGTCTCTGGTTCGTTAGAATATTCCCATTCTAATATAGTACCCATGAATTTTATCCTGGTACTTGATACAAGAGAACTCTATCTTCCATCCATGGGATTGAAGAAGACAGATGAGAGATTGAGAATGGTCAACTCTTCGAAAAATTTCTTGGAGCCGTAGCTAGACCAAACGGAAGTGCAATAAACTGAAAGTGCTGTTCCAGGAACACGAACCTTAGGAAATGGAAGTGGTCCTTGAGGATTGGTACATGAAGGAAGATCTATCCTGGTCATGAAACTGCCCTTCTCGAACGAGGGGAAGAATGGACCTATTGTCTCCATCTTAAACAAGGGGACATTTGAAAACTTGTTTAAGCACTTTAGGTCCAGAATCAGACGGAAAGTTCCCTCCTTCTTCGGGACCATGAATAGGTTTGAATAGTATCCCAAACCTCTCACTGCGATAGGCACCGGGACAATAATTCCTAAGAGGACAGATCCCGTACGCACGAAAGGCTCTCCTCCTTTCTGGTCAGGAAGACAGGAAAAAGAGGAGGAATCTGCCCTTAAATGGCTGAGACTTGAAACCTATCTTGTAACCCTGAGCTATGACCTTCAGGACCCACGGATCCTGCACATCCCTGAACCAAGCGACTAAAGAGCAACCGACTGCCCCATACACGATCCAGAAGAGGACCGGGGCCCGCCCATTCATGCCGACTTAAGGATCGGCGGGGCTTCTTGCACTGCTTGGATTTATTCCAGGACTGAACCGGCTTCCAGGAGCCCTTGTTTTGCTCTGGCCTAGTGGAGGACTGCTGACATGGGCTTTAGCAGAACGAAAATTGTCCCTTAGACTAATTCATATTCTCTTGTGGTAGGAGGGCACCCTTGCCCCCTGTGACCGCGGAGATAATTGAGTCCAGGACTGGACCAAACAAAATAATTCCCTGAAAGGAGAGGGAAAGAAGTCTAGACTAAGAAGTCGTATCCGCAGACCATGACTTCAACCAGAGCCCGATGGGCCTGAACAGAAAAAGCTCAAGCCGTAGCATTCAGACAAATAATCTGCATAATAGCATCACAGATAAAAGAATTAGAAACCTCAAGGCCTTAATTCTTTCCTGAAGAACGTCGAGGGGACCCTCCCCCTCAATCAAATCCTGTAAGGAGTCGCACCGATAGGTAACTGCTCCAGCAACTGCGGCACCAGCCTTCCGCCGGTAGAAAAACAAATATCCGTATGTTGAAATATCCTTCTTAACAGAGTTTCCATCTTTTATCCATGGGATCCTAAAACGAAGAGCTATCCTCAAGCGGGATAGTAGTACGTTTAGCAAGGGTGAAGATAGGAGCCATCCCTTTTAGGGACGGAACCTCACAACTCCATAGAGAGTCCAGGACAGGGAACAATTTGTTAAAGGAAGAAGGGAAAAAGGAATCCAATCCTGTCCCATTCATTCGCCATCTAACAGGAGCAGGGAAGGATAAGGTACCACCTTGTCCTCAAACTCTATCCAATTTAGGAATCAAAAGGTCCATCAGGCAATTTGGCCTTCCTTTAGAAGAAAGCGCAAATTCCTAAAACTAAAGTCTGGTTCCTCCACAGCCGGAGGTTTAGAGGCAGCAGACTCCGACCCAGAATGTTCATACTCTGAAGTCTCAGAAAGAACTTCATCCTCGGATAACCGTATCAGTTAAATCCAATAAATTATCTGATGTACTCTGGGACTGCAATATGTAAGCTTTCACATGCGCTTGGCAGGGCGCAGTAAAGCATTAAAGGCCGCAGACACCGCCGTCTGAACTGCGCAGTAACGTCTGGAGGAAAAAAAAGGCCCCCTCCAGATAGAGGATCAGCAATGCTATGGGAAACTGCATGTGTAGAGAGAAAATAATGTAGGGTACGCACCTCACTGGACGACAACTCCTCAGAGGTGGACAGCTCAGTGGTATCAAACATGTTTGATATTATCACATTATCAAGCCATATGGAACATAATTGAGAGGGTGGATATAAGGCCTCCTCACAATATAAACAGGAATTACTCTTAAGGAATATAGGGAGTACCCTCTAAAGTAACAGAATCCTCCGTCGCTAGTGCAATAAGCGGAGAACTATAGAAAATAAAACAATCTTATTTTATTAAAAAAACTGCACCCTTATATCCCAATGGTTGGGGCATTCCCCACCTCCTATGACCCAGACAGTATAGAGATTTATGACTCCTCTCTGATAAACACCCGGTCAGGAAAGAGGGAATGAAAACTGCGCAATGCAGGACCATCTCTGCTATGAGAAAAAACGCCCAAACTTATAAGCTGCACAGCTCTCAAAGTGAAAGTGAAACCTGTATATTCCATAACAGCCTATGAGCCAATAACATCTCACACATAAAAGCTGCATAAAATCAAATAAACATATAAGATTATTCCCCCCTGTTCAATAATCCCCCTCAGGAGATATTAACCCTTGATTCTATACAGATAAAAGGAGTCACACCGTGACCCTGTCTTCTTGCATATACATGTATAAAAAATAAAACAGTCTTACCAGAATCTATGCCGTGGAACAGTAACACGGCCCTTCAAGTGTGACAGATAATAGCGTTGCTTCTAACATGGACTTGAGAGGAGAAAGCAGGCAGCGAAACTCGTCAACACTGATTGCTTATGGAGCTGTTAATATGAGTCAGGATGGTTTCGCAGAAAGATTCTCCCTGCATCTCCGGACTCAAACTTTCATCCATGCTCTCACTGAGAGGCTGACAGGACTACTTAAAACTCCAGTACCATCTTGAAGAGTACTACCCTCCATAAGGGACTACTCCGAAATCTTCTGACATTTCTTTGCCAACCTCCTGTGACGAAAGGCAAAGAATGACTGGGGTTATGAGGAAGTGGGGGAGGTATTTAAGCCTTTGGCTGGGGTATCATTGCCTCCTCCTGGTGGCCAGGTTCAGTATTTCCCACAAGTAAGGAATGCAGCTGTGGACTCTACCCATATTAAGAAGGTAGGATTTGTCCCTTGTTGGGGAAATAATTTAGAACTTCTATTATAGTTCAGATACAACATACCTTTAAAAAGAGTCTTTGATGTTCCTGATAATGCTTCCTCTGGACCATCGAGAACATTCATCAACCAGTCAATAAACTTATTAAAGGGGAAATGAAACAGTTACTTCAAGGTCAAGGCAGACAAAGTGGCAATGTCATGCAAATGATCATTCAAACTATTTAGCTGAATGCCAGCATATAGTATTTTGTGGAACACTCACACACCATATTTGTATTGCTGCTCGTCCAACTAAAAGATTCTTGAAGCATTTCCTGAATCTCTTAAAAAGTAAATTACCAAATAGATATAAGTGGTGGTTATTTTCAGTTGTAACTACAGTTCTATAATTATTCTTTAAATTAGTTAAAGGGACATGAGACCCAACATTTTTCATGATTGATATAGAGCATACAATTTTAATCAAATTCCCACTTCTATTATTATATTTGCAAGATTCTATTGTTATCCTTTGTTGAAGGAGCAGCAATGCCCTACAGGGAGCTAACAGAACACATTGGGTGAGCCAATGACAAGAGACAAATGCGTGTAGCTACCAATCACCAGCTAGCTACTAAGTAAATTTGAGAATATAAGTTGAAAAGTGTCTTAAAATTGCATGCTTTATTTTGATTTTCCTGCCAATTTAAGTGCTGCATTAAACTAAACTAGATCAATTTCATAAATGTGTCCAGTTATGTCTCCCTTTTCATCCAAAAAGAAAAAAATACATTTTTTGATGCTTTAATAATAATAAAAAAAAACAATTATAATTAATAGTTAATTATTAGCAATACCTTTTGAACATTTTCTTTCCATGGCTCCTTGCCAACCAAAAGTTGTAGACTTCTGGGCAGTGCCGTCAAACACTCCTGGACCATTACTAGATCCACAGAGCGCTTTCCCAAACACTTAGATTGGAGACCTAGATACGGTTCTTCATCTTTCCATGACAGCCAGTTAGCACTGACACCCAGCAACAGAGGAATGCTGTGGTCTGCCCATGCCACTACGCAGGCTGCAAAGACCAATACCAGAAAGTCCACAGCCTGAGCAAGAAATTACAATTACACACAGTTAACTTGCACAGCATATACATAGTAAAAACACTAAAGCACTGCCACCTAGAGGTATAAGTAAAAAGCACTGCATCCTAGAGATATAAGTCAGACACTGTAAAAAGCCTTAGACCCTAACTGCTACAGAATTGTGTAGTACCTTTACAATAATTTTGTCTCTTTGTTGTCTTGAAATTAAGTTGGCTTTTTTCATTTCCCTGTGAAAACATGTACCTACAAGCTACTGTCTTACCATCACTTCATTTGCTTTGGATATATCCATATCCACAGCCAATCCAATGCTGATTATGGTGGCAGTCTGCAGGTGTTCACTCTCAGTGGACAATTAAATGAGCTGCTTTTGGCCTCAATTTAATTGTCACTGTAACATTCATTTAATTTGTGCTCACATGCATTGTAAAGTGAAACAGATTGTCTTCAACTGGTACAAAGCCTATAAGAAGCTCTTTACAGCAGCCATTTCATTTTATTTAATAATTTATTAACATACTGGAATTGCTAAAATGTGTTGACTTTCTTGTGCAATGTTTCTTATGACAGATCTGTGAAAACACTGTCTTTAACACATCATGACACAGCTTGACTGGAAAATATATATGTGTGCTTGGTGGTAACACTAAACCTATTAACACAAATAACAATTCATCTGCTGTAGGACATGATCTAAATTCCAGTGAGGAAACAAGTTTTTCACATATAAAATACCAAATGTTTGAAATACCAAACGGTAATATCTCTTCTTGTGGAAACATTATCAAGCAATATTTGTGGTTTACAACTTCTATTATGAAAAGTCTGTGCACTAAAATTATGAGATATTTAAACAACCTTGTTTATTTTCAGATCAAATGCATTCATATGTACTGGTATATCAAAAAACATAATTTATGCTTACCTGATAAATTCCTTTCTCCTGTAGTGTGGTCAGTCCACAGGTCATCATTACTTCTGGGATATTAACTCCTCCCCAACAGGAAGTGCAAGAGGATCACCCAAGCAGAGCTGCTATATAGCTCCTCCCCTCTACGTCACACCCAGTCATTCGACCAAGAACCAATCGAGAAAGGAGAAACTATAGGGTGCAGTGGTGACTGGAGTATAATTTAAAAATTTAGACCTGCCATAAAAAACAGGGCGGGCCGTGGACTGATCACACTACAGGAGAAAGGAATTTATCAGGTAAGCATAAATTATGTTTTCTCCTGTTAAGTGTGGTCAGTCCACGGGTCATCATTACTTCTGGGATACCAATACCAAAGCTAAAGTACACGGATGACGGGAGGGACAGGCAGGATCTTTATACGGAAGGAACCACTGCCTGAAGTACCTTTCTCCCAAAAACAGCCTCCGAAGAAGCAAAAGTGTCAAATTTGTAAAATTTGGAAAAAGTATGAAGAGAAGACCAAGTTGCAGCCTTGCAAATCTGTTCAACAGAGGCCTCATTCTTAAAGGCCCAAGTGGAAGCCACAGCTCTAGTGGAATGAGCTGTAATTCTTTCAGGAGGCTGCTGTCCAGCAGTCTCATAGGCTAAACGTATTATGCTACGAAGCCAAAAAGAGAGAGAGGTAGCAGAAGCTTTTTGACCTCTCCTCTGTCCAGAATAAACGACAAACAGGGAAGAAGTTTGGCGAAAATCTTTAGTTGCCTGTAAATAAAATTTCAGGGCACGGACTACATCTAGATTGTGCAGAAGTCGTTCCTTCTTTGAAGAAGGATTCGGACACAATGATGGCACAACAATCTCTTGATTGATATTCTTGTTAGTGACAACCTTAGGTAAGAACCCAGGCTTAGTACGCAGAACAACCTTATCTGAATGAAAAATCAGATACGGAGAATCACAATGTAAGGCTGATAACTCAGAGACTCTACGAGCCGAGGAAATAGCCATTAAAAACAGAACTTTCCAAGATAACAGCTTGATATCAATGGAATGAAGGGGTTCAAACGGAACACCCTGTAAAAAGTTAAGAACTAAATTTAAGCTCCATGGTGGGGCAACAGTTTTAAACACAGGCTTAATCCTGGCCAAAGCCTGGCAAAAAGCCTGAACGTCTGGAACTTCTGACAGACGCTTGTGTAAAAGAATGGACAGAGCTGAGATCTGTCCCTTTAAGGAACTAGCAGATAAACCCTTTTCTAAACCTTCTTGTAGAAAAGACAATATCCTAGGAATCCTAACTTTACTCCATGAGTAACTCTTGGATTCGCACCAATGTAAGTATTTACGCCATATTTTATGGTAAATCTTTCTGGTAACAGGCTTCCTAGCCTGTATTAAGGTATCAATAACTGACTCCGAAAAACCACGCTTTGATAAAATCAAGCGTTCAATTTCCAAGCAGTCAGCTTCAGAGAAATTAGATTTTGATGTTTGAAAGGACCCTGAATTAGAAGGTCCTGTCTCAGAGGCAGAGACCAAGGTGGACAGGATGACATGTCCACTAGATCTGCATACCAGGTCCTGCGTGGCCACGCAGGCGCTATTAGAATCACTGATGCTCTCTCCTGTTTGATCCTGGCAATCAATCGAGGAAGCATCGGGAAGGGTGGAAACACATAGGCCATTCCGAAGGTGCAAGGTGCTGTCAAAGCATCTACCAGGACCGCTCCCGGGTCCCTGGACCTGGACCCATAACAAGGAAGTTTGGCGTTCTGGCGAGACGCCATGAGATCTATCTCTGGTTTGCCCCAAAGTCGAAGTATTTGGGCAAAGACCTCCGGATGAAGTTCCCACTCCCCCGGATGAAAAGTCTGACGACTTAGGAAATCCGCCTCCCAGTTCTCCACTCCAGGAATGTGGATCGCTGACAGGTGGCAAGAGTGAGACTCTGCCCAGCGAATTATCTTTGATACTTCCATCATCGCTAGGGAGCTTCTTGTCCCTCCTTGATGGTTGATGTAAGCTACAGTCGTGATGTTGTCCGACTGAAACCTGATGAACCCCCAAGTTGTTAACTGAGGCCAAGCCAGAAGGGCATTGAGAACTGCTCTCAATTCCAGAATGTTTATTGGAAGGAGACTCTCCTCCTGAGTCCATGATCCCTGAGCCTTCAGGGAATTCCAGACAGCGCCCCAACCTAGTAGGCTGGCGTCTGTTGTTACAATTGTCCAATCTGGTCTGCTGAATGGCATCCCCCTGGACAGATGTGGCCGAGAAAGCCACCATAGAAGAGAATTTCTGGTCTCTTGATCCAGATTCAGAGTAGGGGACAAATCTGAGTAATCCCCATTCCACTGACTTAGCATGCATAATTGCAGCGGTCTGAGATGTAGGCGTGCAAAGGGTACTATGTCCATTGCCGCTACCATTAAGCCGATTACCTCCATGCATTGAGCCACTGACGGGTGTTGAATGGAATGAAGGACACGGCAAGCATTTTGAAGCTTTGTTAACCTGTCTTCTGTCAGGTAAATTTTCATTTCTACAGAGTCTATAAGAGTCCCCAAGAAGGGAACCCTTGTGAGTGGTAAGAGAGAACTCTTCTCTACGTTCACCTTCCACCCATGCGACCTTAGAAATGCCAGTACTAACTCTGTATGAGACCTGGCAGTTTGAAAGCTTGACGCTTGTATCAGAATGTCGTCTAGGTACGGAGCCACCGAAATTCCTCGCGGCCTTAGCACCGCCAGAAGAGAGCCCAGAACCTTTGTGAAGATTCTTGGAGCCGTAGCCAACCCGAATGGAAGAGCTACAAACTGGTAATGCCTGTCTAGGAAGGCAAGAGAGAGAGTCTGCCCCCCACTAGATCCGTTCCCGGATCGGGGGCCCTCACTTCATGCTGTCTTAGGGGCAGCAGCAGGTTTTCTGGCCTGCTTGCCCTTGTTCCAGGACTGGTTAGGTTTCCAGCCTTGTCTGTATCGAGCAACAGCTCATTCCTGTTTTGGTGCAGAGGAAGTTGATGCTGCTCCTGCCTTGAAGTTACGAAAGGCACGAAAATTAGACTGTCTAGCCCTAGGTTTGGCTCTGTCTTGAGGCAGGGCATGGCCTTTACCTCCTGTAATGTCAGCGATAATTTCCTTCAAACCGGGCCCGAATAAGGTCTGCCCTTTGAAAGGTATGTTAAGTAATTTAGATTTAGAAGTAACATCAGCTGACCAGGATTTTAGCCACAGCGCTCTGCGTGCTTGAATGGCGAATCCGGAATTCTTAGCCGTAAGTTTAGTTAAGTGTACTACGGCATCAGAAATAAATGAATTAGCTAGCTTAAGGGTTTTAAGCTTGTGTGTAATCTCATCTAATGGAGCTGATTCAAGGGTCTCTTCCAGAGACTCAAACCAAAATGCTGCTGCAGCCGTGACAGGCGCAATGCATGCAAGGGGTTGCAATATAAAACCTTGTTGAACAAACATTTTCTTAAGGTAACCCTCCAATTTTTTATCCATTGGATCTGAAAAGGCGCAGCTATCCTCCAACGGTATAGTGGTACGCTTAGCTAAAGTAGAAACTGCTCCCTCCACCTTAGGGACCGTTTGCCATAAGTCCCGTGTGGTGGTGTCTATTGGAAACATCTTTCTGAATATAGGAGGGGGTGAGAAAGGCACACCGGGTCTATCCCACTCCTTAGTAACAATTTCAGTAAGTCTCTTAGGTATTGGAAAAACGTCAGTACTCGACGGTACCGCAAAAACAGAATTTATGTTTACCTGATAAATTACTTTCTCCAACGGTGTGTCCGGTCCACGGCGTCATCCTTACTTGTGGGATATTCTCTTCCCCAACAGGAAATGGCAAAGAGCCCAGCAAAGCTGGTCACATGATCCCTCCTAGGCTCCGCCTTCCCCAGTCATTCGACCGACGTAAAGGAGGAATATTTGCATAGGAGAAATCATATGATACCGTGGTGACTGTAGTTAAAGAAAATAAATTATCAGACCTGATTAAAAAACCAGGGCGGGCCGTGGACCGGACACACCGTTGGAGAAAGTAATTTATCAGGTAAACATAAATTCTGTTTTCTCCAACATAGGTGTGTCCGGTCCACGGCGTCATCCTTACTTGTGGGAACCAATACCAAAGCTTTAGGACACGGATGAAGGGAGGGAGCAAATCAGGTCACCTAGATGGAAGGCACCACGGCTTGCAAAACCTTTCTCCCAAAAATAGCCTCAGAAGAAGCAAAAGTATCAAATTTGTAAAATTTAGTAAAAGTGTGCAGTGAAGACCAAGTCGCTGCCTTACATATCTGATCAACAGAAGCCTCGTTCTTGAAGGCCCATGTGGAAGCCACAGCCCTAGTGGAATGAGCTGTGATTCTTTCAGGAGGCTGCCGTCCGGCAGTCTCGTAAGCCAATCTGATGATGCTTTTAAGCCAAAAAGAGAGAGAGGTAGAAGTTGCTTTTTGACCTCTCCTTTTACCGGAATAAACAACAAACAAGGAAGATGTTTGTCTAAAATCCTTTGTAGCATCTAAATAGAATTTTAGAGCACGAACTACGTCCAAATTGCGCAACAAACGTTCCTTCTTTGAAACTGGATTCGGACACAAAGAAGGCACGACTATCTCCTGGTTAATGTTTTTGTTAGAAACAACTTTCGGAAGAAAACCAGGTTTAGTACGCAAAACCACCTTATCTGCATGGAACACCAGATAAGGAGGAGAACACTGCAGAGCAGATAATTCTGAAACTCTTCTAGCAGAAGAAATTGCAACCAAAAACAAAACTTTCCAAGATAATAACTTAATATCTACGGAATGTAAGGGTTCAAACGGAACCCCCTGAAGAACTGAAAGAACTAAATTGAGACTCCAAGGAGGAGTCAAAGGTTTGTAAACAGGCTTGATTCTAACCAGAGCCTGAACAAAGGCTTGAACATCTGGCACAGCTGCCAGCTTTTTGAGAAGTAACACAGACAAGGCAGAAATCTGTCCCTTCAAGGAACTTGCAGATAATCCTTTCTCCAAACCTTCTTGAAGAAAGGATAGAATCTTAGGAATTTTTATCTTGTCCCAAGGGAATCCTTTAGATTCACACCAACAGATATATTTTTTCCATATTTTGTGGTAGATTTTTCTAGTTACAGGCTTTCTGGCCTGAACAAGAGTATCAATGACAGAATCTGAGAACCCTCGCTTTGATAAGATCAAGCGTTCAATCTCCAAGCAGTCAGTTGGAGTGAGACCAGATTCGGATGTTCGAACGGACCTTGAACAAGAAGGTCCCGTCTCAAAGGTAGCTTCCATGGTGGAGCCGATGACATATTCACCAGGTCTGCATACCAAGTCCTGCGTGGCCACGCAGGAGCTATCAAGATCACCGATGCCCTCTCCTGATTGATCCTGGCTACCAGCCTGGGGATGAGAGGAAACGGCGGGAATACATAAGCTAGTTTGAAGGTCCAAGGTGCTACTAGTGCATCTACTAGAGTCGCCTTGGGATCCCTGGATCTGGACCCGTAGCAAGGAACCTTGAAGTTCTGACGAGAGGCCATCAGATCCCTGTCTGGAATGCCCCACAACTGAGTAATTTGGGCAAAGATTTCCGGATGGAGTTCCCACTCCCCCGGATGAAATGTCTGACGACTCAGAAAATCCGCTTCCCAATTTTCCACTCCTGGGATGTGGATTGCAGACAAGTGGCAGGAGTGAGTCTCCGCCCATTGAATGATTTTGGTCACTTCTTCCATCGCCAGGGAACTCCTTGTTCCCCCCTGATGGTTGATGTACGCAACAGTCGTCATGTTGTCTGATTGAAACCGTATGAATTTGGCCTTTGCTAGCTGAGGCCAAGCCTTGAGAGCATTGAATATCGCTCTCAGTTCCAGAATATTTATCGGGAGAAGAGATTCTTCCCGAGACCAAAGACCCTGAGCTTTCAGGGGTCCCCAGACCGCGCCCCAGCCCACCAGACTGGCGTCGGTCGTGACAATGACCCACTCTGGTCTGCGGAAGCTCATCCCCTGTGACAGGTTGTCCAGGGACAGCCACCAACGGAGTGAATCTCTGGTCCTCTGATCTACTTGTATCGTCGGAGACAAGTCTGTATAATCCCCATTCCACTGACTGAGCATGCACAGTTGTAATGGTCTTAGATGAATTCGCGCAAAAGGAACTATGTCCATTGCCGCTACCATCAAACCTATTACTTCCATGCACTGCGCTATGGAAGGAAGAGGAACAGAATGAAGTATTTGACAAGAGTTTAGAAGTTTTGATTTTCTGGCCTCTGTCAGAAAAATCCTCATTTCTAAGGAGTCTATTATTGTTCCCAAGAAGGGAACCCTTGTTGACGGAGATAGAGAACTTTTTTCTACGTTCACTTTCCACCCGTGAAATCTGAGAAAGGCCAGGACAATGTCCGTGTGAGCCTTTGCTTGTGGAAGGGACGACGCTTGAATCAGAATGTCGTCCAAGTAAGGTACTACTGCAATGCCCCTTGGTCTTAGCACCGCTAGAAGGGACCCTAGCACCTTTGTGAAAATTCTTGGAGCAGTGGCTAATCCGAACGGAAGTGCCACAAACTGGTAATGCTTGTCCAGAAATGCGAACCTTAGGAACCGATGATGTTCCTTGTGGATAGGAATATGTAGATACGCATCCTTTAAATCCACCGTGGTCATGAATTGACCTTCCTGGATGGAAGGAAGAATTGTTCGAATGGTTTCCATTTTGAACGATGGAACCTTGAGAAACTTGTTTAGGATCTTGAGATCTAAGATTGGTCTGAATGTTCCCTCTTTTTTGGGAACTACGAACAGATTGGAGTAGAACCCCATCCCTTGTTCTCCTAATGGAACAGGATGAATCACTCCCATTTTTAACAGGTCTTCTACACAATGTAAGAATGCCTGTTTTTTTATGTGGTCTGAAGACAATTGAGACCTGTGGAACCTCCCCCTCGGGGGAAGCCCCTTGAATTCCATAAGATAACCTTGGGAGACTATTTCTAGCGCCCAAGGATCCAGAAAATCTCTTGCCCAAGCCTGAGCGAAGAGAGAGAGTCTGCCCCCCACCAGATCCGGTCCCGGATCGGGGGCCAACATCTCATGCTGTCTTGATAGCAGTGGCAGGTTTCTTGGCCTGCTTACCTTTGTTCCAGCCTTGCATTGGCCTCCAGGCTGGCTTGGCTTGAGAAGTATTACCCTCTTGCTTAGAGGACGTAGCACTTGGGGCTGGTCCGTTTCTGCGAAAGGGACGAAAATTAGGTTTATTTTTGGCCTTGAAAGACCTATCCTGAGGAAGGGCGTGGCCCTTGCCCCCAGTGATATCAGAAATAATCTCTTTCAAGTCAGGGCCAAACAGCGTTTTCCCCTTGAAAGGAATGTTAAGCAATTTGTTCTTGGAAGACGCATCCGCTGACCAAGATTTTAGCCAAAGCGCTCTGCGCGCCACAATAGCAAACCCAGAATTTTTCGCCGCTAATCTAGCCAATTGCAAAGTGGCGTCTAGGGTGAAAGAGTTAGCCAATTTGAGAGCATGAATTCTGTCCAAAATCTCCTCATAAGAAGAATCTTTATTGAGCGCCTTTTCTAGTTCATCGAACCAGAAACACGCTGCTGTAGTGACAGGAACAATGCTTGAAATTGGTTGTAGAAGGTAACCTTGCTGAACAAACATCTTTTTAAGCAAACCCTCTAATTTTTTATCCATAGGATCTTTGAAAGCACAACTATCTTCTATGGGTATAGTGGTGCGTTTGTTTAGAGTAGAAACCGCCCCCTCGACCTTGGGGACTGTCTGCCATAAGTCCTTTCTGGGGTCGACCATAGGAAACAATTTCTTAAATATAGCGGGAGGGACGAAAGGTATGCCGGGCCTTTCCCATTCTTTGTTTACAATGTCCGCCACCCGCTTGGGTATAGGAAAAGCTTCGGGGGGCCCCGGGACCTCTAGGAACTTGTTCATTTTACATAATTTCTCTGGAATGACCAAATTCTCACAATCATCCAGAGTAGATAACACCTCCTTAAGCAGGGCGCGGAGATGTTCCAATTTAAATTTGAATGTAATTACATCAGGTTCAGCTTGTTGAGAAATTTTCCCTGAATCTGAAATTTCTCCCTCAGACAAAACCTCCCTGGCCCCCTCAGATTGGTGTAGGGGCACTTCAGAACCAATATCATCAGCGTCCTCATGCTCTTCAGTATTTTCTAAAACAGAGCAGTCGCGCTTTCGCTGATAAGTGGGCATTTTGGCTAAAATGTTTTTGATAGAATTATCCATTACAGCCGTTAATTGTTGCATAGTAAGGAGTATTGGCGCACTAGATGTACTAGGGGCCTCCTGTGTGGGCAAGACTGGTGTAGACGAAAGAGGGGATGATGCAGTACCATGCTTACTCCCCTCACTTGAGGAATCATCTTGGGCATCATTTTCTCTAAATTTTGTGTCACATAAATCACATCTATTTAAATGAGAAGGAACCTTGGCTTCCCCACATACAGAACACAGTCTATCTGGTAGTACAGACATGTTAAACAGGCATAAACTTGATAACAAAGTACAAAAAACGTTTTAAAATAAAACCGTTACTGTCACTTTAAATTTTAAACTGAACACACTTTATTACTGCGAATGTGAAAAAGTATGAAGGAATTGTTCAAAATTCACCAAAATTTCACCACAGTGTCTTAAAGCCTTAAAAGTATTGCACACCAAATTTGAAAGCTTTAACTCTTAAAATAACGGAACCGGAGCCGTTTTTATATTTAACCCCTTTACAGTCCCTGGTATCTGCTTTGCTGAGACCCAACCAAGCCCAAAGGGGAATACGATACCAAATGACGCCTTCAGAAAGTCTTTTCTATGTATCAGAGCTCCTCACACATGCATCTGCATGTCATGCTTCCCAAAAACAAGTGCGCAATAGAGGCGCGAAAATGAGGCTCTGCCTATGATTAGGGAAAGCCCCTAGAGAATAAGGTGTCCAATACAGTGCCTGCCGGTTATTTTACATAATTCCCAAGAATAAAATAATTCCTCAAAGCTATGAAGTATTAAAATATGCTTATATATCAATCGTTTTAGCCCAGAAAATGTCTACAGTCTTAACAGCCCTTGTGAAGCCCTTTTTTTCTTATGTAATAAAAATGGCTTACCGGATCCCATAGGGAAAATGACAGCTTCCAGCATTACATCGTCTTGTTAGAAATGTGTCATACCTCAAGCAGCAAAAGTCTGCTCACTGTTTCCCCCAACTGAAGTTAATTCCTCTCAACAGTCCTGTGTGGAAACAGCTATCGATTTTAGTAACGGTTGCTAAAATCATTTTCCTCTTACAAACAGAAATCTTCATCACCTTTCTGTTTCAGAGTAAATAGTACATACCAGCACTATTTTAAAATAACAAACTCTTGATTGAATAATAAAAACTACAGTTAAACACCAAAAAACTCTAAGCCATCTCTGTGGAGATGTTGCCTGTACAACGGCAAAGAGAATGACTGGGGAAGGCGGAGCCTAGGAGGGATCATGTGACCAGCTTTGCTGGGCTCTTTGCCATTTCCTGTTGGGGAAGAGAATATCCCACAAGTAAGGATGACGCCGTGGACCGGACACACCTATGTTGGAGAAATATTTATCCAACCTACACATTTTCTCTGGTATTGCAACTGTGTTACAATCATTCAGAGCCGCTAAGACCTCCCCTAGTAATACACGGAGGTTTTCCAGCTTAAACTTAAAATTTGAAATGTCTGAATCCAGTTTATTTGGATCAGATCCGTCACCTGCAGAATGAAGCTCTCCGTCCTCATGTTCTGCAAATTGTGACGCAGTATCTGACATGGCCCTAATATTATCAGCGCACTCTGTTCTCACCCCAGAGTGATCTCGCTTACCTCTAAGTTCTGGTAATTTAGACAAAACTTCAGTCATAACATTAGCCATGTCCTGTAGTGTGATTTGTAATGGCCGCCCTGAAGTACTCGGCGTTACAATATCACGCACCTCCCGAGCGGGAGATGCAGGTACTGACACGTGAGGCAAGTTAGTCGGCATAACTTCCCCCTCGTTGTTTGGTGAATGATGTTCAATTTGTACAGAATGACTCTTATTCAAAGTAGCATCAATGAAATTAGTACATAAATTTCTATTGGGCTCCACCTTGGCTTTTGCACATATAGCACAGAGATATTCCTCTGAGTCAGACATGTTTAACAAACTAGCAATTAAACTAGCAAGCTTGGAAATACTTTTCACTCAAATTACAAGTAATATGAAAAAACGCACTGTGCCTTTAAGAAGCACAAAAAAAAATTATGACAGTTTAATAATAAGGAACCGGAAAAATTATAACAATCAGATTTTTCCCAGTAAAAGCATAAATTTAGCAAAGGATTGCCCCCATTAGCAATGGATAACTAACCCTTAATAGCAGAGAAACAAATGTACAAAATATAAACGTTTTTTATCACAGTCAAAGCACAATCTCACAGGTCTGCTGTGAGTGATTACCTCCCTCAAAATAATTTTTGAAGACCCTTGAGCTCTGTAGAGACGATCCGGATCATGCAGGAAGAGAAAAAGACTTTTGACTGAATTTCTGATGCATAGCAAAAGCGCCAAAATAGGCCCCTCCCCCTCACCCACAGCAGTGAGGGAAGTTCAGTAAACTGTCTCAAATTAAAATAAACGACAGCCAAGTGGAAAAACAGTGCCCAAAAACAATTTTTCACCCAGTACCTCAGATATTTAAACAATTTAGCATGCCAGCAAAAACGTTTAAAATTAAATATCATGAAATGTCATTAAACAGCCTGTTGCTAGACGTTCCCACTGCAAGTAAGGCTAAAGATTATATGCATATAGTATTACCCAGAGAAGTGCCATTCCCCAGAATACTGAAGTGTACACATATATACATAAACAGCCTGATACCAGTTGCTACTACTGCATTTAAGGCTGAACTTACATTATATTGGTATTGGCAGTATTTTCTCAGTCAATTCCATTCCTCAGAAAATAATATACTGCAACATACCTCTTTGCAGGTGAACCTGCCCGCTGTCCCCTGATCTGAAGTTTACCTCACTCCTCAGAATGGCCGAGAACAGCAAAATGAATTTTAGCTACGCCGGCTAAAATCATCCAAAAACTCAGGTAGATTCTTCTTCAAATTCTACCTGAGAAGGAACAACACACTCCGGTGCTGTTTTAAAATAACAAACTTTTGATTGAAGATATAAAAACTAAGTATAACCACAGTCCTCTCACACATCCTATCTATTAGTTGGGTGCAAGAGAATGACTGCGTGTGACGTAGAGGGGAGGAGCTATATAGCAGCTCTGCTTGGGTGATCCTCTTGCACTTCCTGTTGGGGAGGAGTTAATATCCCAGAAGTAATGATGACCCGTGGACTGACCACACTTAACAGGAGAAAACAATTTATTCTTACCTGATAAATCCTTTTTTTCTTGGTGGTGATAGTTCACAGAAGTCCTTACTTGTGGGAATTCACTTCCTGGCCACCAGGAGGCAGCAAAGGTTACCTACAACAAAGCTTTAAGTATCTCTCCTACTTCCCTCTCTCTCCCAGTAGTACGCATAGCCAAGGAAGAAGAAGTAAGACAGATAGTAGGTTGCAATTGGTGCAGGCTCCAACCAATAGGAACAATCAGAGTTATTTAAAAGAGGATCCCCGCGAATGACAAAACATAAGTCCAGAGTCTTGAGAAAGTCCGTACGAGTCAGGCGAAATGCGTAGACGTGGTGGACATAGGTACAGACACCAGACAAGGACATTAATGTTGCAGCTACAGCCTGAGAGCTAAAGAGACTGATTGCCGAAACTGTTACTGCTATTGGTCAAACCTACACACAAGTACGGGACTTAGCCGGAAGTAACATCAGCTGGGAAGTAACTGGGTTGCGGATAGTGTGCATTGTCAAAGGTGTTTTTATCACTGTGATCTTGTAAGTGCAACTTGTTCTATATGCGCTAAGGAAATTATTTAACTATTTACATTGAGTCGCGGTTGCGCCAAATTCAACCTGTATGAGTATATATATCTGTTATTTTAAGAGCGGACTAGATGTTTTTCCCTAACCTTATAGCTGGTTATTTACCATTGCATATAGATAAAGATATTTTTATGTTAGAATGAAGTCCAGGCTCACTTTGTTAAGAGGCCCCTTGCATTGGTAAAGAGCTAATAATCGGCTAGATTACGAGTTTTGCGGTATGTGTAAAAAAGCAGCGTTAAGGCTCATAACGCTGCTTTTTCACTACCGCTGGTATTACGAGCCTTGCAGGTTTAGGGACACTGCACACTTTTTTGGCCGTACCACAAATTAACTTACGCAATTTGCGTAAAGTCTTTTTTCAGTGGGGACTTCCATAGCACCGATATTACAAGCTTTTTCTGGGAGGCCAAAAAGTGAGCGGTACAGCCTATACCGCAAGAATCTAAAGTCAGTAGTTATGAGTTTTACACTACAAAGCTATAGCATAACTCTCATAACTAAAGTGTTAAAAAGTACACTAACACTCATAAACTACCTATTAACCCCTAAACCGAGGCCCTCCTGCATCGCAAACACTATAATAAAATTATTAACCCCTAATCTGCCGCTTCGGACATTGCCACCACTAGAATAAACATATTAACCCCTAAACCGCTGCACTCCCGCATCGCAAACACTAGTTAAATATTATTAACCCCTAATCTGCCACCCCCGACATCGCCGACACCTACATTATACTTATTAACCCCTAATCTGCCGCTCCGGACATCGCTGCCACTATAATAAACATATTAACACCTAAACCGCTGCACTCCCGCATCGCAAACACTAGTTAAATATTATTAACCCCTGATCTGCCGCCCCTAACATCGCCGCCACCTACCTACAGTTATTAACCCCTAGTCTGCCGCCGCCACTATATTAAATTTATTAACCCCTAAACCTAAGTCTAACCCTAACCCCCACTAACTTAAATATAATTAAAATAAATCTAAATAAAAATTCCTATCATTACCTAAATTATTCCTATTTAAAACTAAATACTTATAAAATAAACCCTAAGCTAGCTACAATATAACTAATAGTTACATTGTATCTAGCTTAGGGTTTATTTTTATTTTACAGACAAGTTTGTATTTATTTTAACTAGGTAGAATAATTACTAAATACTTATTAACTATTTACTAACTACCTAGCTAAAATAAATACAAATTTACCTGTAAAATAAAATCTAACCTGAGTTACACTAACACCTAACCTTACACTACAATTAAATACATTTCCTAAATAAAATAAAATTACCTAAATTACAAAAAGAAAACACTAAATTACACAAAATAAAAAAATACATTATCAGATATTTAAACTAATTACACCTAATCGATAGCCCTATAAAAAAAGCCCCCCCAAAATAACCCCCCCCCCCCCTAGCCTAAACTAAACTACCAATAGCCCTTAAAAGGGCCTTTAGCGGGGCATTGCCCCAAAGAAATCAGCTCTTTTACCTGTAAAAAAAAATAAAAATACAAACACCCCCAACAGTAAAACCCATTAAAATATTAAAATAGTCGTTAGTTGCAGCCCTAATCCAAGCACTAAAAAATATGCACAGATATACTCATACTAGTATATAGCACCAAGCAGCTGCCTCTGTACAATACCACATACCCATAGCAGTAAATCTTATGACAGCCTAAAATTGGGATTAAGTCTGCTCCCTTAAATGGAACATAGAATGGATTATTCTTGCACCACTCAAGGAATAAATAATACTGTAGTGTATGACAACCGGAGCCATAAGATCACAGACAGTACAGCAGCAGAATGATAGAAATGCATCGATAATATTTTAACTAGGAAAACAAGGAGGTAAACTAATTTACAAGGTTGATAATCTTAATTTATACTCAGCAGCCTTGTACTGACAGAATGTTAATTGTTGCCCTCATAAATAACAAATTATGCTTACTAGATCAATTTCTTTTCTTCTGACGGGGAGAGTCCACAGCTGCATTCATTACTTTTGGGAAATACAGAACCTGGTCACCAGGAGGAGGCAAAGACACCCCAGCCAAAGGCTTAAATACCTCCTTCACTTGCCTCATCCCCAGTCATTCTGCCAAGGGAACAAGGAACCGTAGGAGAAATAGGGTGAAAAAAATGTGCCAGAAGAACAAAAAATTAAGGCCGCCCCATAAAAAAAAAAAACACGGGCGGGGAGCTGTGGACTCTCCCAGTCAGAAGAAAATGATCTGGTAAGCATAATTTAAGTTTTTCTTAAACGGGGAGAGTCCACAGCTGCATTCATTACTTTTGGGAAATCAATACCCAAGCTTATAGAGGACACTGAATGCAAACGGGCGGGAACAAAAAGGCAGCCCATACTGATGGCACCACAGCCTGACACAACCTGGACTCCCGATAAAAAACTACTTCAACAGAAGCAGGATAACAAAAATATGGAAAGAGGACAAGGTAACTGCCCATAAAATAGAACCATAAAAAGCCCATTTAGAGATCACTCTAAATGTAGGACTCCACTGAGCACAAACGCCTCTAAGGAGACAAAAATCCCACTCACTAGAAGCACACAAACAAAAAAACTTCTCCATTAACAATGGTAAGGGAAACAACAAACAGACTCCCACACCATCCTCTCCCTAACTGGAAGAAGAGGATAAGAAAGTCTGAAAGAACCTCCAGAAAAAAATCCCCGAAGATTCAAGGACAAACAGAGAGAAAAGCCCCTAGCATAACTCGAAAAAAAGTGGCTACAAGGCTGCAAGAGGACAAGGTCCTGTATAAGATACTCTATCAATGGAGGAGAGGAAAAGAAAGGAAAAATTCCAGATCACATCCTTCATAGATCTAAAAGAAACCAAAGGAAAGCCTTAACCTGACCAAAGTCCCAAAAGGTCAAAAAGTACAACAAGACTACCTTATTAAAGACAGCTAAATAGCACAGAGAAACTGAACACACGTAGGTCATAAAAACCCCGGGAGCAGAACAGAAACGGAATAGTAACATCTGTTTATGCAACAAACGAAAGCCACAGGCTTCCATCAGTAGGCAGTCCGACTAAATGTCAAAACATGGTAATTAGCCAACTGAATAGCTAGCAAATGTGCACCAGGACATCCACAATGAAAGTAAAATGAAACGATCTTACCAGAATCTATGTCGTGGAACAGTAACACGGTCCCTCAAGTTTGACAGATAGTAGCATCTCTTCTGACATTGACTTGAGTGAAGAAAACAGGCAGTGAAACTTGTCAATGCTTATTGCTTATGAAGCTGTTAATATGAGTCAGGATGGTTTCGCAGAAAGACTCTCCCTGCATCTCCGTACTCTAACTTTCATCCATGCTCACACTGAGAGGCTGATAGGACTACTTAAAACCCCAGTCCCATTTCGAAGAGTACTACCCTCCATAAGAGACTACTCCGTAAACTTCTGACACTTCTCTGCCAACCTCCTGTGACAAAAGGCAAAGAATGACTAGGGGATGAGAGAAGTGGGGGAGGTATTTAAGCCTTTGGCTGGGGTGTCCTTGCCTCCTCCTGGTGGCCAGGTTCTGTATTTCCCAAAAGTAATGAATGGACTCTCCCAGTTTAAGAAGAAAATTATTTAAAATCAAACAAACACAGTGTGCAAATTAGAGCAATATCGATATTAGAGTGAGAGGAACATAGATTAACTACAGCAAAGTAATACTATAACTGAACAGTAAAACAAACTAAGAAATCCTTGACGAGGGAAACAACTATACAATAACCCTACATCTGTTGCTCCTGCAAAAGAATAAAACAGAGAGTACAGGAAAGTACTCAATAAAAGTATGCTGACTACAGTTGCCAAAATTAGTGGTGTATATATTGAATAAAGATAATACCTCAAAGATTACCTCCCTTGCCCGGTGAAAATGTTAATCTTACCCCTTACGCAAGCCATAGAACATCACTGCATAAGCGAAAAATGGCCGAGGGAGTTTGCACACCAAAACACTATGAGGCGGGAAATCCCAGATAATCCTCTAATGTAGATAATTGTTCTCCCACGCTGTGCTCAAGCTATAGAAAACTGTGTGCTGTGAACACCTTCCAACGCCGATAGCACTCCCTCTGACCCCCTCTCTGATGGAGACTGTCACTGTACTATATGCGGACAGAGAAGTTAAGCAGGCAAAAAGATCGGCAAATGTGGCACACCTTAAGGGGCAATGAAAAAGTGGCAACTAAAAAACAGTTAACAGTGCCCAAATACATCACATATCAGTTAATAAAATGAAATGATGTGAATACATGATGTTTATACTGTGGCAGTATGCGCCTCTCAGCTATGATAAGCAGCTCTGTTATATGCTGTAGCAGATGCATAGTAAAGTAAAACCATGACTTTCACATAAGACAATATAAAGATACATATCTGTAAGTTTTGCCAGGAAGTCTGAATATGTCAGGCATTATCACCATGATGGATATAGTATACACTATTTAGTGTATCTACTAATAGTCAAACAGCTGTGTGAAGATGCAGGTACATACCCTGTAGCTGCCCACTCCACTGATCTTACCCTGGTATAGCCTGAAGATCAAGGAGATTGCATTCTTGGCCAAACAGGAGGAGGAGGCGAAGGAAACCATCCCAGCAACATCCATGGTAGGCTTGTGACCATATTGCACAGTCAGTACTAACCTAAATCCCACTCTTCCAGGAACTATCCATTGAAATATTTGTGAAATAAGTAATCTTGAGCACCTCTATCCTTGCCTTCTCCTTGATAAGGCAAAGAACTACTGGGAGAGAGAGGGGAGTAGGAAGGATACTTAAAGCGTTGTTGTGGGTGTCTTTGGCTGCTCCTGGTGGGCAGCAAGTGAAATCCCACAAGTAAGGATTTTTGTGGACTATCACCACCTTAGAAAGAAATCAAAATTAAATGATAATGTAACACATATACAATCTGATGCAAACAAACTATATACAAATCTAAAAATACATCATATTTATTAAAAAAATATGATCTTTAAATGATCCCAGTCTAACGATCCATGGGAGTATAACCCATGCGAATACTTTTGGGACGTTATACAATGGGACCATAAACCAGGTCACAGGCAGCTTTGGTTGTACAAATTTATGGCCAGATGTCTGCATGACTCTTGGCTTAGGGGGAAGTTCAATGTTTATAGAGGAGGGGATCAAAATCTTTTAACATGTATCAAACACCAAAGGCTCAGCAATGCTGTAGTCATAGTCAATAGTACCATAGTCTAAATTAAAAAAATGGAAGTTGCACAGGATTTTCTTCTACCTACTCTAATAAGGCAAGGGACAGTACCCTAGTAGCCCTGAACTTATTACCATGAGTGAAAAAACTTACCTTGCTTTGTTCAATATTCTTCACTGGGGTGGACAGATAAATAACATTCCTTAAATGGCCAATTAGATCCAGCAACCACTGCAGTCTTTTCAGAACTCCTGTTTATTAAAAATAAAAATAATCATACTTAAATATAAAAAAAATGCTAATACATGAGCGTTCTGAGACAATATTCTTTAACGTGGCATACAAATAAAATGTGAAATACATTTCAATTCTAAAATAAATAAATGCTTATTTATGTGTTTATTTTTCAAAAATACTTTGCTTTCAAGCAAGAAATCATGCTCTGTCAATAGTGTGAGTAATGGGCATATTGTGACTTTTTCAAATCATCAGCTTCAGACTGCATTAAAAGGACATTGCACACACCAACTGGAGAATATTAAATTGCAAATAGCGTCTTCACATTTACTTTGTAATTGAAAGTAACTTATTTTTCCTGTTGAAACCACCACCTATACTAAAAATGTCAATACTGTAGTATTGGCTATAGAAAAGCTAGGAAACAAGCAGCATCAACAAAAATCAAGCTCTCGGTTGGTGTTAAAGAGAGACAGTCCATTTAAAATGGTATTTCTGCAGCAACTTTGAATACAATGAACTCTTATTAGCTGCTAGGCTGGATTGGCTATAATTGTGTTATGAAATCATAATTTTATATTGTTACTATACAACATTTCTACCATTATCTGTAATGTTTAAAATATGACCTTATTATATGATCTTTCTTAAAAGACCTAAAAAACAATATTTCTGAGGAGGAGGGAAAGATTACCAAACCCCAAGAGCTCTATAAAACCCCTCTCACCTCACATATAGCTTATTATAGCCAAGCAAGTGAGATAAGAAAATGGAACAAGAGCCAAAAAATGAGCAGGGAAAAAAGATGTGCTGAAGAAAAAAAAAAAAGGTAGGGTCTTGTGGACTCTCACCACCATGAAAGAAATGAATTAGGCAAGCATAAATTATGTTTTCTTTCATATAGGTGGTGAGAGTACACAATCCTTACTCTTGGGAATTAATAACAAAGTAATAACATTAAGGGAGGGATTTAAAAACATTTTTCTTTTCACTGAGAAAATAAATCCATAACCCCAATAATATATATATTTTTTTAAATGCACTTAAAATAAGCAAACATGTGAACAAAATCAAACTGAGACAACTGCCTTGTTTGGCCTGTAATGAACAAAGAGTATGTGCATTAGTACCCAGAGAAATAGCATTAAATTGGTCTGATTGCATTAACAAATCTAAGCATGTGCCACATAAATGAGCTGGAGAGGGCACTTCAGCTCTCTTACAATAAATATGCCTAATAATGGTAGAAAGGTTTTCAGGAGACTCAGTTTCTTGGGTAGATTTAGGGGCAGAATCCTGCTGTTGCATTATAGCATATGGCAATGCAATAAATATTAAACCCCGTAAAAAAGCTCTTGATGAATGGAAACCATTTACTCCCTCCAAAGCAGCTTGAACAGTTACAATGCACGCTAAGCCAAACTGAAAAACAGAATAGGAGAAATAAACATTACATCCGAGTATACGCCAAACAACTGACAACTAAGGAGATTTTGCTCGCCAAAAACCTGACGTGCGCATAACTGTGTGAATGTATGTCAACTCACATGCGTAAACCAACATGCGGATAAACTATAGGAAGACTAAAGGGACGTGCGCTAACCTGACAGGTGGAAACCGACGTGTGGGAAATACTATAGTAGACTAAAGGGATGTGCATTAGCCCGATAAGCGTAAACCTGACATACACAATCCCGATGTGCGAAAACCAGAGGCTGACGTATGAAAAAATAAGCACGCCAAAAAAGCAGATGGGTGCAAAACAGCAAGGGAATAACGAAAAAGGATCTGTCTCGGCAATATATAACAACAACATATACAAGTAAACTTTAAAAAGTGGCAATAACATAGCTATATGAATGTCTACATGTTAATAAAAAATACCAATAGACACTTGTCTACTAGCAATCAAGTAGCAGACAGCCAAACCAGTACTGAAACATATTAGAGGTTATTGGAGTATATTGTAGATTTATAAAGGGAGGCAAAAGACAAGTCCCTGCGGCCAATTATAGAGGATTTATGAAAAATTTCCCATGAGGTGAAACAAAGAATCATACACCATACCTCATATACATCCCTCTGACAAGCACTGTACTCTGAGGGGAAAATGGGCCTCAACATAGACTAAATACTCTCCCTCTGAATATCTTCAACCACCTCCAGCAAAGGCAAAGTAAAGACATACAGCTAGATTACGAGTTTTGAGCGCTATAGGGATTTTAATGACCACCACAAAAGTGGCATTATTTCACCTCCCTATAGTGCTGCTATTACAGGTTTAAAAAAAGCAGGCTTGTGCGGGCGATATGGTGGTGTTGAGCTCCATACCGCACCAAAAACAAGCGCTGCTTTGACATGCTTGTGCACGATTTCCCCATAGACATCAATGGGGAGAGCCGGCAAAAATAAAGCCTAACACCTGAGATCGCGGAAACAAAAGCTCCTTAACGCAGCCCCATTGATGTCTATGGGGAAAAAGAAAATAATGTTTAAACCTAACACCCTTACATAAACTCAGAGTCTTAACACTCCTAATCTGCTGCCCCTGACATTGCCGCCACCAACATGTTATTAACCCCTAATCTGCCGCTCACGATGTCGCCACCACTATACTTAAGTTATTAACCCCTAAACCTCTGGCCTCCCACATTACTACCACTAAATAAATCCATTAACCCCTAACGTAACCCTAAGCCTTTGGGGCAATGCCCCACAAAAGGCCCTTTTAAGGGCCATTGGTAGTTTATTGTAGGCTATTTTTTTATTTTGGGGGGGCTTTTTCATTTTGATAGGGCTATTAAATTAGGTGTAATTCTTTTTTATTTTTGATAATTTGTTTCTTATTTTTCGTAATTTAGTGTTTTTTTTTTTGTAATTTAGTTATTTTTTTGTAATTAGATACTTTTTGTTATTTTTAGTGTTAGGATTTTTTTAATGTGTAGTATAGTTTAATTTAATTGGTAGTTAGTTTAATTGTTAGTTTAAAATTCATTTATTTAATTTGACAGGTAAGTTTTAATTAAGATAGGGAAATTGTAATTTTAATATAAAGTTAGGGGGGCGTTAGGTTTATGGGTTAATAGTTTATTTTAGTATATTTCTTGTGGGGGCTTTCGGTTTAGGGGTTAATAGGTTTATTATAGTGGTGGTGTGGACGGACGGCAGATTAGGGGTTAATTATATTTAAATAGTGTTTGCGATGCGGGTGGGCTGCAGTTTAGGGGTTAATAGGTTTATTATGGCGGTGACAATGTCGGGGAGCGGCGGAATAAGGGTTAATACATTTTAATAGTGGCGGCGACGTCCGGAGCGTCAAATTAGGGGTTAATACATTTATTATAGTGTTTGCCATGCGGGAGGGCCTCTGTTTAGGGGTTAATAGGTAGTTTATGGGTGTTAGTGTACTTTTTAACACTTAAAACTCATAACTACTGACTTTAGATGGTGGTACAGATCTTGTGGTTATAGGGTGTACCGCTCGCTTTTTGGCCTCCCAGGCAAACTCGTAATACCGGCACTATGGGAGTCCCATTGAAAAAGGACTTTTTTAAAAGTGTGGTACTGACGTTGCGTGGCAGGCTAAAAGGTGTGCGGTACACCTATACCTACAAGACTTGTAATAGCAGCGTTAGGGAAAAAGCAGCGTTATGGGACAGAACGCTGCTATTTTACTCATAACGCCAAACTCGTAATCTAGCTGTAAGGTAGGTGTGAGGGGTTTTATAGCGCTCTTGGGGTTTGGGACTCTTTGCCTCCTCCTAGTGGTAGAGTAATTCTCAAATAATACTCACCATCTGTATGAAAGAAAGAAGAAAAAAAAACAGTTCATGCTTGGAGCAAAACTCCAGCCTAGTCTGAAACTGAAATGACACTAGCATGAAGGGGATGGGTATACAATGAAATGTTGGACACAATTTAGACTATGTATTCCAGAAGGCCAGAAGACTGTATACCCATCATTACTGAATAAGGCTGTACAACAAGGTGAGAGAAATATTTATATTTGAAAATCTAAAAATAATTTATTTATTTGTTTTTTTAAAAGACACTAGCAGTAATTTAGCACCAATCTCAATGCCAAATCTGAAGCAAACCTATTCACTGGTAGTACCTGTTGTATCAGAACAAAATAGATTGTGAGAGGTATAGGACAAAACAGTTATCCAGGCTCTGAAGAGTGGGTCAGAATAGAATTGTCAGTAATATGCCACTTGCATAGTGTCTTATGAACATTTGGCATATGTACTGAAACAAACTCAACCAAAAATTTAAACCACCTCAACCAAAAAGACAAAGTAGTAGCAGAGGCCTTCTGGCCCTTACGCTTCCCTGTATACACCACAAACAGAGATGTAAGACTGTCTGAAATCCTTAGTAGCCTGAAGGTAAAAATTCAGGGCACAAAGAAGATCCAAATTATGAAGCAACCTCTCCTTTGGAGAATTAAGGTTAGGACACAAAGAAGGATTGAGGTTATGATCAGACACAACATTGGGAAGAAATCCCAATCCAGTGCAAAGAACAGCCTTATCGGCATGAAAAAACAAATAAGGAGGCTCCCATTGCAAGGCCGCCAGCTCAGAAACTCTGCGTGCCGATGCAATAGCTAACAAGAAAAGGACCTTCCAGGAAAGAGTCTTAAATGTCAAAAGAGTGCATAGGTTCAAACCCTCTGCAATACCTTAAAAACTAAGTTTAAGCTCCAGGGAGGAGCGGACTGTCTCAAGCCAGGCCTGATTCTAGACAGAGCCTGAACAAAAAACTGAACGTCAGGAAGCTCAGCGAGCCTCTTGTGCAACAAGACTGATAATGCCGAAATCTGTCCCTTTAAGGAACTGGCGGCAAGCCCCTTCTCCAGAGCATCCTGGAGAAAGGAAATAATCCTAGATACCTTAACTTTATGCCAAGGATATCCATGCGACTCACCAGGACAAGTAAGTCCTCCACACCTTATGATAGATGCGACGAGTGACCGGCTTCCTGGCCTGAACTAGAGTATTGTTACAAACTGCTATTTGTAACTGACCCTTTAAATGAAAAATTGCCCTGCTTCCATGGATTGTGGAGAAGCCTATTTGCCAGCCTCCTTCCTCATGACTATGGCCCCTGGAAGATTGTGCCCCTGAAAACCTATAAACTTTTATTGGGTATGTATGGCCCTTTAAGAACCGTCTGGGGACATATTGTGACTTTGGTGAACAATGCCCCTTTAAGACTATGTCCCCAGACCTGTAAATTAACTTGTCCCTGGCGTTCTCCCACTTGGTTCAGTAAATAGGACTTGCTGAACCGAGTGCCACGCAGGCAGAGTGTTCCACAGAAAGGGAGCACTGTTACAAAAGCATTCGTTTTCATTGTGTGCCATTAAGTGCTATGTGACAGACCCTTCGGTCAGAACTAAAGAGTTAAATTTTGTTCAGCTTCAAGAAACCTATTCTAAATACAAGTTTGCTGGGATCAGCTCTAATTAAGTTTAGTGATAAACTTTCCCATTGTCTAATCAGACTGCTAGTGATAAGGTGGACTGCATTGTTTTACTGTGTGTAATGTTATCTGCTGTTATGGCCTGTCAAAGGGCGTTGCCTCTCTATCTAAATGCATCAAATGTGTGATTGGGGATTTTATGCCTCCCCCTGAGAGTGTCTTTTTTGCATGTAACCTCAATAAAAACCAGGCTGTGTGTTCCAGCACATCAGACCTATTCTGACCCTCTAACTTGCAGCTTTGACTCATGTTTGTAGGGGACAGCTATATCACTACAGGGATTGCTATGTTTTTCATACTCCCTTAGCTACAGGGATTGCTACAGAAGGAAGAGGTTCACCTACTGGAGCCTGGTCGTAGGTCCAGGGCGCAGAGCAGACGGCGAGATACCAGCCCAGCAGCGGTGGTTCAAAGAGTCTGCATTACGTATGGTGGCTACGCAGTAGTTATAGTGTCTACGGTGCTGATGATCCTTTGGGGAGCGCTAGGAGCATCCTTTTCTACGGTCCAACTTCCAGCCAGCCTGGAGGCAACCGTAACAAGTATCAATCACCCTCTCAGAAAAACCTTGTTTGGCCAAGACTAAGCATTCAATCTCCATGCAGTCAGCCTCAGAGAATCTAGATTTTGATGTTGAAAGGGACCCTGTCCCAGCAGATCCCTGCGACAGGGTAACCTCCAAGGAGGAGAGGATGACATCCCCACCAGATCCGCAAAGCACATCCTCCGCGGCCACAACGGAGCAATCAGAATGGTCGAAGCTCGCTCCTGCTTGATGCGGGTCACTACACGAGGAAAAAGCGGTAACAGTGGAAAAATGTAAGCTAGGTTGAATTCCCAAGGAACCACTAAGGCATCTATCAGCTCTGCCTGGGGATCCCTTGACCTTGACCGGTATCTGGGTAGCTTGCAATTGAGTCTGGACGCCATGAGATCTATCTCAGGCGTTCCCAATCTGAGACAAATCTCTGCAAACACCTCGGGGTGTAGCGACCATTCCCCTAGATGAAAGGACTGCCTGCTGAGAAAGTCCGTTTCCCAGTTGTCCACACCTGGAATGTGGATCGCTGAGAGCGAGCAGTTGTGGGACTCCGCCCATTCCAAAATCCGAGACACCTCCCTCATTGATAGGGAGCTTCTTGTACCCCCCCCCGATGGTTGATGTAAGCCACCGAGGTAATGTTGTTGGTCTGGAATCTGATGAAGCTGAATGACCCCAGAGGAGGCCACGCCTTCAGAGCATTGTAGATTGCTCGAAGTTCCAGAATGTTTATCAGGAGGAGGGACTCCTCCTGGGTCCATTTTCCTTGTGCCATCCTGGCACCCCAAACAGCTCCCCATCCTGCCAGACTCACGTCCGTGGTCAAGATCTCCCAGGACGGTCTCAGGAAGGATGTCCCCAGGGACAGTTGTCCCGGACGGATCCACCAAGAGAGGGAGTTCCGAGTCCGAACGTCCAGGGATATCTGCTGCGATAGATCTGAATGATCGCCGTTCCACTGCCTCAACCTGGAACCTGGCGAATGGAATGACGTCTATGCTGGAAACCATGAGTCCAATCACCGCCATACATAGGGCCACCGAGGGACTTGAAGAGGACTGAAGAGCCAGACAAGAGGACACAATCTTCCTGATCGCTGATCTGTGAGAAATATCTTCATGGATATAGAGTCTATTATCGTGCCCAGGAACTCCACCCTGTTGCTGGGAACCAGGGAACTCTTTCCTGAGTTGATTTTCCAACCGTGAGATTGGAGCAGGAGAAGAAGGGCCCTTGAATGATCCTGTGCGACTAGGATGTTGTCCAGATAAGGCGCCACAGCAATGCCTCTGGATCTGGCCACTGCAAGTAGTTCCCCCAGAACCTTTGTGAAGACTCTCGGGGCCGTCGCCAGACCAAAAAGAAGGGCCACAAACTGGAAGTGTTGGTCCAGAAACGCAAATCTCAGGAACCTGTGGTTCCCTGTGGATTGGTACATGAAGGTAAGCATCATTTAAGTCTATTGTCGTTATGAACTGTCCCTCTTGAACTAGGGGCAGAATAGATCTGATCGTTTCCATTTTGAACGATGAAACAGCCATCTGGAGGTTTTTGCCCAAGGGTACAGGATAGGATTCAGATCTCATCCACCAAGGGGCAGATTCCCCTTGTCAAATCTGTCTGCAAGACCAGAAAAGAGAAAAGTATTTCTAGAGTGTGTGAGGGATCTCTCTTCTCTAGGAGTTATTGTACCAGTACCCTAGACCCCTCTCTGCCGGGGGTACTGGTACAATAACTCCTAGAGAAGAGAGATCCCTCACACACTCTAGAAATGCTTTTCTCTTTTCTGGTCTTGCAGACAGATTTGACAAGAGGAATCTGCCCCTTGATGGATGAGATCTGAATCCTATCCTGTACCCATGGGCGACAACCTCCAGAACCCAAGGGTCCAGAACGTCCTGCAACCAGGCTTCTGAGAAGAGAGATAACCTGCCCCCTACTTGGTCCAGAGACCGGGGCCGCTCCTTCATGCCGATTTTGACTCGGCAGGCTTCTTGCTCTGCTTGGAAGCTCTACTTGGACTTACCCCAAGACTCAACTGGCTTCCAAGTTCCCTTGGACTGATCCGCTTTTGCGGCAGGCTGCTGGCGCTGGGCCTTGTCCGCACGAAAAGGACAAAAGGTAGAACCCTTAGGCTTAGCCTTCTTATCCTGCGGTAGAAAAGCACCCTTGCCTCCCGTAACCGTGGTTATGATCGAATCCAATCCTGGACTGGACAAAATCTTTCCTTGAAAAGGTAGGGACAACAATCTCGACATAGAGGTCATGTCCACAGACTATGATTTAGTCAGAGCCCTGCGAGCTAAAACAGAAAAACCTGATATCTTCACATTCAGGAGAATAATTTGCATATTACCATCACATATGAAAGAATTGGCGACCTTCAACGCATTAATCTTTTCCTGTATCTCGTCCGTGGAAGTCTCCTCCTCGACCATATCACACATGGATTCACACAAATATATCGTAGCACCGGCAACTGCGGCTACAGCGGCTGTCGGTTGAAAATGAACCATGTATGCTGAAACATCTTTCTTAACATGTTTTCCAACTTTTTATCCATGGGCTCTTTAAACGACCAACTATCCTCAAGTAGAATAGTCGTCCGCTTCGCGAGCGTAGAGATGGCACCATCCACCTTAGGGACAGTCCCCCATAGCTCGAGCTGAGAGTCCGGAACGGGGAACAGTTTCTTAAAAGAAGAAGAAGAGGAAAAGTTAGAACCTAGTCGCTCCCATTAATTCTTAATAATATTAGCCATCTTAACGGGAACCCGGGAAGGTCTGAGGTACCACCCTGTCCTCATGTACTTTATCAAGCTTAGGAATCGAAGGTACCTCCGGAAGTTTCAGTTCCGGAACCTCCAGAGTAACAAGCACTTGCTTCAGCAAAAAGCGCAAATTCTCCATCCTAAACCTAAAGTCAGGCTCCTCCGCAGCTGGAGGCCTAGATGACACGGATTCCGACCCAGAAGGGTCCTCCTCCGAAGAGTCGGATTGGGCCTCATCAGCAGATAACACCTCTGATATTTCCATAGCCGTAGAGAACCCCTGGGTCGGACCGCCAAGATGTGTCCTACGCTTGCACTTAGCAGAACCTGGTAAAGCATGGATCACCTTCGATAGCGCCATTTGCAGTTGATCTGCAAAATCTGACGGCCAACGAAGCTCTCCCGTAGGAGTAATCGTTGGACCCTTGGGCGCTGCATGTGCAATAGGAGATGGATGCAGTGAACGCACCTCATGGGACGGAGAACCCTCAGTAGTACTAGACATCCTCTTATTTTTAGATGTCACAACATTATCAAGGCATGTGGAACAAAGTTGAGCAGGCTGATCTACCAGAAACTCCTCACAATAAACACAGGTATGAGACTTTGTTAAAGAGGGAGTACCCTCTAACACGTCAGAGTCCATAGCCTGCGCTTTTATTATGGACTATATTTTAATAATAAAAAAGGGCACCTTTATAACCTCCAATGGCCAGAGCACTCACCACCTCCTATGACCCGGACTACAGAAACCGCTTTGTCTCTTTCGCCAGTCAAGCAGAATAAGTTGCCTAGGCCACACCCGGTTTAATGGAGTGCCTCGCAGGACCGCCCCTGCACTAGGGAAGAAAACGTGCCAAAACAGACGCGCAAATACTCCTGGAAGAGAACCTGTCAGTTCCACCATTGCCAGAGCCTCATCTCACACAGCAATGACACAAACAATATTATGTATAAACCCCCCTATTCAATAATCCCCCTTCCATGAATATTAACCCTTGATTCTATAAAGATAAAGGTGTCACACTGTGATCCTGTCTTCTCCGTTATCATGAATATAATAAAATGAAACTATCTTACCAGAATCTATGCCGTGGAACAGGAACACAGCCCTTCAAGTGCGACAGGTTAGTAGCATCGCTTCTGACATGGACTTGAGTGTAGAAAGCAGGCAGCGAAACTCGTCAACGCTGATTGCTTATGGAGCTGTTAATATGAGTCTGGATGGTTTCACAGAAAGACTCTACCTGCATCTGCAGACTCTAACTTTCACCCAGGCTCTCACTAAGAGGCTGACAGGACTACTTAAAACTCCAGTTCCATTCCAAAGAGTACTACCCTACACAAGAGACTACTCCAAATCTTCCAACACTTCTCTGCCAACCTCCTGTGACAAAATGCAAAGAATGACGGGGGGATGAGGGGAGTGGGGGAGGTATTTAAGCCTTTGGCTGGGGTGTCTTTGCCTCCTCCTGGTGTCCAGGTTCTTATTTCCCACTAGTTATGAATGAAGCCGAGGTCTCTCCTCCCCTTTAGATGGAAATATATATGCTTAAACAGAAATATGATATGATTATGTAACATATAATTTGTATATAAATATACACAGTGGAAGCCCTAATAAAAGAATACATACTGCCCCAAGTGAGAGGTGGAAATTAAGGATAACCATCCATTTTGTTTGAAAAACAGAATAAAAAATAATAGATAATAAAAGAAAAGGAGAAGTCTTATATCCATTGGAAAAGATAGCTCTTTCATATAAATGAATACTGTATGTCACTTCACTTATGGTTCTCATCATATTTTTAATCACCATAACTTATTTGGAAACTGGTTTGGATGCCCCATACTAGCTTGAGTAAACAGCAAGTAAGGAATCTGTCATGTGCTGGTGAGGTCTAATGCAACTAAAACAGCTGCTCACATTTGACCTTACCTATCCCTGCTATGCATTAAAAGCAATATGAAACACAATTTTTTTGTGGGATTCAGACAGAGCAAACCATTTTTAAAAAGTTTCCAATTTATTTCTATTATCAAATTTGCTTCGTTACCATGATATTCCGTGTTGAAGAGATACTAGGTAGGCATCTGGAGTACTACATGACAGGAAATAGTGAAGACCATATAGTGCTCTTACAAATGGATAACATTCTTGCAGAACTGCTGCCACATAGTGCTCCAGAATTGGGCCGGCTCCTAAGCATACGTCTCTGCGTTTCAACAAAAGATACCAAAGGAATGAAGAAAAATTGATAATCAAAGTAAATTAGAATGCCGTTTAAAATCACGTGCCCTATCGGAATCATGAAAAAAAAAGTTGGGTTTCATATCCCTTTAAAGCTGCCTAGAGTAGCCTTGTATGAGGGTATCCATGTTTAAAATGGATTTGTGAATAAAAAACACCAGCTCCATTAAGCACACTGCTGAGGTCTTGTGTGGAGGAATGTGCACATGTGCTATATATAATAATTTATTTTATGTAATTATAAATGAAATAAAGTTTAGCATTAACCAACACTGCATTAGAGTGAATAACCATAACAATAAGATTTACATTTAGTAGGATTCAGCTGTAAAAACAGCTTTAAGAGGTAGTGTCCCATCTCCTGTTGCTTTACCTGTATTTTGGTGGCTAGTGATCCGTGCTTGATAAAAAGCTTGTAGAAGCATCCACACAATGGGTTGGTTCTCCTTGCATTCCGCAGCTACAGTAAGTACATCAGTTAGGCAGGACAATGGGAGCCGTCCTTGTGAAACTAAATACACTCTCACAAATGTGCTTTTCTCAATGTTCCCCTTTATAGAAGGAAAAGGGTATAAGAAGGTTATCAATGGTCATTTACAGAATTTATCACAATCTATTTCTTTATAATAATAATAATACAGAGCAACAGACGTCGTCATCATCAAAATAAATGTTTACAGTAAAAATAAATATATGCAAAACAACTTGTTATTTCTACTTCTGATACCTTTGAAACATTGCATATCCTTTCAATTTCGCTATCCGCCATTTCTGAGAGGCATTTTCCAATTTCAACAAACAATTCCACATCAGCTTGCTGCATCGCATACAAAAACATGAAAGAGATTAAAACAATTTAAGAAATAAAAAATGACCAATTAAAAAACTTCTTGTATTTGTTTTGTTTAGTCTGTTTTATGTATCTGTAACTCTCACCATGAATGCTATGGGATTTGGTGGTAATTTACAAATAAATGGTCATAATAATAATAATATTAATGAAGATGATGATAGTGAACTGATTTTCTATTTACATTCAAAAAATCCAAAGTTAAATACAAATGTATATAGAAAAAAGGAGCAATTTGCAGGAAAAAAATATTTAACACAATTTGCAGTTTTTTTAAATGCCCTTGAAAATATATTAAAAGATTCAATAAAATAATGATAACAGTAACTCTTGATTTGAAGTTAAGGGAAGAAGGCTGAGTGACAATTTAGAGAAATATAAGTATAATTAGCTTGACTATTGCAAACATGGTGCTTGGTGATTATCAAACCCTCTAAAAATTGAATTGTAATCCATAACATCTAAATGATTTAAAAGAACTGTAAAGATCTCTGGTCTGGTGAGATTATCTAATGTGTCTCATCAGCACTGTGAGATCCCACAATGATCTGTAGAAAGGCAAAAGAGCAGCTTATCTAAGTAGAGTTCTGGATGTGAAGGAGTGACACACACGTTACTATATAAAGTCTAAAAAAAAAAAAAAAAAAAAAGATTTTGAGTGTTTTTTTCTCCATGTCATCTATTGGTCTGATAATCTCCAAGTATCATATTTGTAACAGCACAGCTATATTAATCTATTTTTATTTTACTGACCAATAAGCAATGTTTTTCTGTGCTGTAACAACCGCTCGCTAAAGCCAATCAACCGTAGGATGTCTACAAGTATATTATTGTGTTACTATGTTACAACCACTTGAAACGATAACATTTATTTCAACTTGTTCCACAACACATTATATAAAGAATTTGTATGAAAATAGTTTGAGACATTTGTAAATCATTAAATTACAAATATTAAGTCAGAATAAAGCTTAACTGCACATCACCTGTATCTCATTTGGCATAAGATGAAAAATGTTCTCTGTAGTTTTGCAGAGGAAACTCCAGCAGTGCTGTGGGGGGCTAGGTAGTTTCATTGCTTGGCTTACACCTTGTAAAACGCACCGGGACAGCTCCAAATATTTTGTTTTATTCTGTGTTTCAAATTGGGGCACCATAAAAACATCAGCAAATGTTTGCAACTTGTCCTCAGAAACATGTTTTATCCAAAGAGGCAGTGAGGTCAAAAGATAAGTTCTGGTTTTAACCTGCACACAAAGTACAAAAAAACATAATGATCTAAACAGAATAAATAAAATTAGACATAGATTTCTCTAGTAAAAATGCCAATAGTTTAACCCCCCCCACAAAAAAACAACTAATAGCAGAAACATTTTTTCACAGGTTGTTTTTCAGATTCACATGTAAAGCTGTTCGAGATAATGTGCAGTGTGTGGGGTTTATTTTTTAGATTTTTGGTGACTATAATGTTATTCATTTATCACTTGTGACTGAAAACTTCTTTAAAATACATATTACAAATTAAAGATATAACAGCAGACTTGCCTTTATTAGAGAGAACATGTAGGAAAAAAACAATTTATGCTTACCTGATAAATTTATTTCTCTTGTAGTGTATCCAGTCCACGAATCATCCATTACTTGTGGGATATTCTCCTTCTCAACAGGAAGTTGCAAGAGGATTACCCACATCAGAGCTGCTATATAGCTCCTCCCCTCACTGCCATATCCAGTCATTCGACCGAAACAAGCAGAGAAAGGAGAAACCATAGGGTGCAGTGGTGACTGTAGTTTAATTAAAATTTAGACCTGCCTGAAAAGGACAGGGCGGGCCGTGGACTGGATACACTACAAGAGAAATAAATTTATCAGGTAAGCATAAATTATGTTTTCTCTTGTTAAGTGTATCCAGTCCACGGATCATCCATTACTTGTGGGATGCCAATACCAAAGCTAAAGTACACGGATGATGGGAGGGACAAGGCAGGAACTTAAACGGAAGGAACCACTGCCTGTAGAACCTTTCTCCCAAAAACAGCCTCCGAAGAAGCAAAAGTATCAAATTTGTAAAATTTGGAAAAAGTATGAAGGGAAGACCAAGTTGCAGCCTTGCAAATCTGTTCAACTGAGGCCTCATTTTTAAAGGCCCAGGTGGAAGCCACAGCTCTAGTAGAATGAGCTGTAATCTTTTCAGGAGGCTGCTGTCCAGCAGTCTCATAGGCTAAACGGATTATACTCCGAAACCTAAAAGAAAGAGAGGTTGCCGAGGCCTTCTGACCTCTCCTCTGTCCAGAGTAAACAACAAACTAAAAAGGTTAGATGTTTGGCGAAAAGCTTTAGTAGCCTGTAAGTAAAACTTCAAGGCACGGACTACGTCTAGATTATGCAAAAGACGTTCCTTCTTTGAAGAAGGATTAGGACATAATGATGGAACAATAATCTCTTGATTGATATTCTTGTTAGAAACCACCTTAGGTAAAAACCCAGGTTTTGTACGCAGAACAACTTTATCTGAATGAAAGATCAGATAAGGAGAATCACAATGTAAGGCAGATAACTCTGAGACTCTTCGAGCCGAGGAAATAGCCATCAGAAAAAGAACTTTCCATGAAAGAAGTTTGATATCAATAGAATGAAGGGGTTCAAACGGAACACCTTGAAGAACTTTAAGAACCAAGTTTAAGCTCCATGGAGGAGCAACAGGTTTAAATAATTCTAACTAAAGCCTGACAAAATGCCTGAACGTCTGGAACTTCTGCCAGACGCTTGTGTAAAAGAATAGACAGAGCAGAAATCTGTCCCTTTAAAGAACTAGCTGATAATCCTTTGTCCAAACCCTCTTGGAGGAAGGACAATATCCTAGGAATCCTAACCCTACTCCATGAGTAATTCTTGGATTCACACCAATGAAGATATTTACGCCATATCTTGTGGTAAATTTTCCCGGTGACAGGCTTTCGTGCCTGTATTAAGGTATCAATTACTGACTCGGAGAAGCCACGCTTTGATAGGATCAAGCGTTCAATCTCCATGCAGTCAGTCTCAGAGAAAGTAGATTCGGATGATTGAAAGGACCTTGTATTAGAAGGTCTTGTCTCCGAGGCAGAGTCCATGGTGGAAAGGATGACATGTTCACTAGGCCTGCATTTAAATATAATACAGAATATAAGTGCGCAAAGTGGATGCTAAAGTATACAATTAAAAAGGTTTTTTTTTTAAAATAAACTCAGAATTCTGAATGTTTGACCATGTGCAAAAATTCAAATCTATATATATTCAAATGCAGAGAGGTTTTTATAGGTCCTCACACCAAAGGGTTAAAATTGATTCCCATATACTTCGATTAAAGTTAAATTAGTGGTGAATACAAACATGAAACAAACCACATATGATTAAAATGTATATTGTATTTTATAATGCTTAAAAACATGAAATAAACAATTTGAAAATACTCTTTCTAAAATTATAGTTATAATTATAAATCTAACATTTATTTAATACTTATTTAATACAATTGATAGTGAACGGCCCTAACTTATAAAACACATCTAAATTAATAACACATCTAAATAAATACCACATAAATTGATAAAAGGACAAATATGATCATAAAATAAAGTGTAAGTTTTTAGGACTCAGATGGAAACTTTGTAATTAGTCCAAAAAGGAAAGTCCCAAACGATGTCCTTCCCAAGCTTTCCACAAAAGCACAATGATAGGCAAGAAAAATCTTCTGATTCCTCCCAGCTGGTCCTGAGCAGCGTCAAGGTGGGAGACAGAAGCGTCCACTTGAAATTGGTGTATATAGTTTATACAACAAACAAATATCGGTACTTACACATAGGTACCGAAAGATCAGCACCGCGCCCGACTCTCATAAAACACAGGTGTCCCGGTGTGTATAGGATCCACACAGGCTCTTCTCACAGCCTTAACACCAGCTCACTACAGAGAGTAGCCCAGGGTGATGTAAAAATCAAGGCGCCAAACAGGATACACCTGTCAAAGGTGGATAAAAACTACAAGAAAGCTGCAAAAAAGTTGTTTTAAAATTCAAATTCATAAATTCAAATTCATAGAGTGACCAATGTTCAATATTGATATAGTTCAACTGAGCAACGCGTTTCAATTCCTTTTTCAAGCTCAGTTTGTGAGTCTCAGATGCCGGCTTTTTATACCCTCAGGAAATCTTCAAATTCTTAAAGGCATAGCCATTCCATTTGTTTTTGTCTAAGAAGTGCACAATTTCTTATTTCTGCATCTACCAAGTCTTACTTGATACCTCTCTATAGACTAATTACTAAGTTTCCATCTGAGTCCTAAAAACTTACACTTTATTTTATGATCATATTTGTCCTTTTATCAATTTATGTGGTATTTATTTAGATGTGTTATTAATTTAGATGTGTTTTATAAGTTAGGGCCGGTCACTATCAATTGTATTAAATAAGTATTAAATAAATGTTAGATTTATAATTATAACTATAATTTTAGAAAGAGTATTTTCAAATTGTTTATTTCATGTTTTTAAGCATTATAAAATACAATATACATTTTAATCATATGTGGTTTGTTTCATGTTTGTATTCACCACTAATTTAACTTTAATCGAAGTATATGGGAATTAATTTTAACCCTTTGGTGTGAGGACCTATAAAAACTCTCTGCATTTGAATATATATAGATTTGAATTTTTGCACATGGTCAAACATTCAGAATTCTGAGTTTATTTTAAAAAAAACCCTTTTTAATTGTATACTTTAGCATCCACTTTGCGCACTTATATTCTGTATTATATTTAAATTTTTGTCCTTTTGGAAGTAATATTGGGAATCTTCCTTATATATAGGTGTTTGTATTCAATTCATTTTGCGCTGGTCTCTAATTGTTTTATTTTCCACTAGGCCTGCATACCAGGTCCTGCGTGGCCACGCAGGCGCTATCAATATCACCAATGCTCTTTCCTGTTTGATTTTGGCAATTAGATGAGGGAGCAGAGGAAACGGTGGAAACACATAAGCCAGGTTGAAGAACCAAGGCGCTGCTAGAGCATCTATCAGTGCCGCTTCTGGGTCCCTGGACCTGGATCCGTAACAAGGAAGCTTGGCGTTCTGGCGAGACGCCATGAGATCCAATTCTGGTTTGCCCCAACGGAGAACCAATTGAGCAAACACCTTCGGATGGAGTTCCCATTCCCCGGATGAAAAGTCTGATGACTTAGAAAATCCGCCTCCCAGTTCTCTACACCTGGGATATGGATCGCTGACAGGTGGCAAGAGTGAGTCTCTGCCCAGCGAATTATCTTGGAGACTTCTGACATCGCTAGGGAACTCCTGGTTCCCCCCTTGATGGTTGATGTAAGCCACAGTCGTGATGTTGTCCGACTGAAATCTGATGAACCTCAGTGTTGCTAGCTGAGGCCAAGCCAGAAGAGCATTGAATATTGCTCTTAACTCCAGAATATTTATTGGGAGGAGTTTCTCCTTCTGAGTCCATGAACCCTGAGCCTTCAGGTACAGGGTTCATGGACTCCGTCAGGTAAATTTTCATTTCTACAGAATCTATTAGAGTCCCTAGGAAGGAAACCCTCGTGAGAGGAGATAGAGAACTCTTTTCTTCGTTCACTTTCCACCCATGCGACCTCAGGAATGCCAGAACTATCTCTGTATGAGATTTGGCAATTTGAAAGCTTGACGCCTGTATCAGGATATCGTCCAGGTAAGGAGACACCGATATGCCTCGCGGTCTTAGGACCGCCAGAAGTGAGCCCAGAACCTTTGTAAAAATTCTTGGGGCTGTAGCCAACCCGAATGGAAGAGCTACACATTGGTAATGCCTGTCTAGAAAGGCAAACCTCAGGAACTGATGATGATTCTTGTGATTCGGAATGTGAAGGTAGGCATCCTTTAAGTCCACTGTGGTCATGTACTGACCCTCTTGGATCATGGGTAAAATGGTTAGAATAGTTTCCATCTTGAATGACGGAACTCTGAGGAATTTGTTTAGGATCTTTAAATCCAAAATTGGTCTGAAGGTTCCCTCTTTTTTGGGAACCACAAACAGATTTGAATAAAACCCCTGTCCTTGTTCCGTCCACGGAACTGGATGGATCACTCCCATTACAAGGAGATCTTGTACGCAGCTTAGGAATGCCTCTTCCTTTATCTGGTTTGCAGATAATCTTGAAAGGTGAAATCTCCCTTGTGGAGGAGAAGCTTTGAAGTCCAGAAGATATCCCTGAGATATGATCTCTAACGCCCAGGGATCCTGAACATCTCTTGCCCACGCCTGGGCGAAGAGAGAGAGTCTGCCCCCTACTAGATCCGTTGTCGGATAGGGGGCCGCTCCTTCATGCTGTCTTAGAGGCAGCAGCAGGCTTTCTGGCCTGCTTGCCCTTGTTCCAGGACTGGTTAGGTTTCCAGGCCTGCTTGGATTGAGCAAAAGTTCCCTCTTGTTTTGAAGCAGAGGAAGTTGATGCTGCACCTGCCTTGAAATTTCGAAAGGCACGAAAATTAGACTGTTTGGCCTTTGATTTGGCCCTGTCCTGAGGAAGGGTATGACCCTTACCTCCAGTAATGTCAGCAAAAATATCTTTCAAACCAGGCCCAAATAAGGTCTGCCCCTAGAAAGGAATGTTGAGTAATTTAGACTTTGAAGTCACATCAGCTGACCAGGATTTGAGCCATAGCGCCCTACGCGCCTGGATGGCGAATCCGGAATTCTTAGCCTTTAGTTTAGTCAAATGAACAATGGCATCAGAAACAAATGAGTTAGCTAGCTTAAGAGTTCTAAGCTTGTCAACAATTTCAGTCAATGGAGCTGTATGGATGGCCTCTTCCAGGGCCTTAAACCAGAATGCCGCCGCCGCAGCAGTGACAGGTGCAATGCATGCAAGGGGCTGTAAAATAAAACCTTGTTGAATAAACATTTTCTTAAGGTAACCCTCTAATTTTTTATCCATTGGATCTGAAAAAGCACAACTGTCCTCAACCGGGATAGTGGTACGCTTTGCTAAAGTAGAAACTGCTCCCTCCACCTTAGGGACAGTCTGCCATAAGTCCCGTGTAGTGGCATCTATTGGAAACATTTTTCTAAATATAGGAGGTGGGGAAAAGGGCACACCGGGCCTATCCCACTCCTTACTAATAATTTCTGTAAGCCTTTTAGGTATTGGAAAAACATCAGTACTCACCGGCACTGCATAGTATTTATCCAGCCTACACAATTTCTCTGGCACTGCAATTGTGTCACAGTTATTCAGAGCAGCTAATACCTCCCCAAGCAATACACGGAGGTTCTCAAGCTTAAATTTAAAATTAGAAATCTCTGAATCAGGTCTCCCCGATTCAGAGACGTCACCCACAGACTGAAGCTCTCCGTCCTCAGGTTCTGCATATTGTGACGCAGTATCAGACATGGCTCTTACAGCATCTACGCGCTCTGTATCTCGTCTAACCCCATAGCTATCGCGCTTGCCTCTCAATTCAGGCAATCTGGATAATACCTCTGACAGGGTATTATTCATGATTGCAGCCATGTCCTGCAAAGTAATTGCTATGGGCGTCCCTGATGTACTTGGCGCCATATTAGCGTGCGTCCCTTGAGCGGGAGGCGAAGGGTCCGACACGTGGGGAGAGTTAGTCGGCATAACGTCCCCCGCGACAGACCCCTCTGGTGACAATTTTTTTATAAAGACTGATCTTTACAGTTTAAGGTGAAATCAATACATTTAGTACACATTCTCCTATGGGGCTCCACCATGGCTTTTAAACATAATGAACAAGTATCCTCTGTTTCAGACATGTTTGTACAGACTAGCAAGCTTGGAAAACACTTTAAAGCAAGTTAACAAGCAATATAAAAAACGTTACTGTGCCTTTAAGAGAAACAAATTTTGACAAAATTTGAAATAACAGTGAAAAAAGGCAGTTACACTAACAACATTTTTACAGTGTATGTAACAAGTCAGCAGAGCATTGCACCCACTTGCAAATGGATGATTAACCCCTTAATAACAAAAACAGAATAATAAATGACAAAAACGTTTTTTAAACACAGTCACAACAACTGCCACAGTCTACTGTGATTGTTACCCTCCTCAAACACGACTTTGAAGCCTTTTGAGCCCTTCAGAGATGTCCTGTATCATGCAGAGGGAAGCTGAATGTCTCTGTCAGTATTTTTATCTGCACAGAAAAGCACTAAAATAGGCCCTTCCCACTCATATTGCAACAGTGGAAAGCTTCAGGAAACTGTTTCTAGGCAAATATCAAGCCAGCCATGTGGAAAAAAACTAGGCCCCAATAAGTTTTGTCACCAAACATATATAAAAACGATTAACATGCCAGCAAACGTTTTATATTACACTTTTATAAGAGTATGTATCTCTGTTAATAAGCCTGATACCAGTCGCTATCACTGCATTTAAGGCTTAACTTACATTAATCCGGTATCAGCAGCATTTTTCTAGCAAATTCCATCCCATGAAATATATTAACTGCACATACCTTATTGCAGGAAAACCTGCACGCCATTCCCCCTCTGAAGTTACCTCACTCCTCAGAATATGTGAGAACGGCAGTGGATCTTAGTTACTTCTGCTAAGATCATAGAAATCACAGGCAGATTCTTCTTCTAATTGTGCCTGAGATGAAACAGTACACTCCGGTACCATTTAAAAATAAACTTTTGATTGAAGTTAAAAAACTAACTATAATACACCACTCTCCTCTTACTACGTCCATCTTTGTTGAGAGTTGCAAGAGAATGACTGGATATGGCAGTGAGGGGAGGAGCTATATAGCAGCTCTGCTGTGGGTGATCCTCTTGCAACTTCCTGTTGGGAAGGAGAATATCCCACAAGTAATGGATGATCCGTGGACTGGATACACTTAACAAGAGAAATAAGCAGGTGGTGGTTGAGATTGTTTTAAATTGTAGAACGTGGATAATGTAAGGTCTGAAGTAAAAGTATTTTGTAGGAAAAACACTTTTTTAGTCAGACTTTGAGAGACAATAGGTTTCCACCACACTTCCTACTCTTCAGCTTAATCACAGTCAGTTACACTCTCCTATCATCTTTATTGAGCACCAAGATAGCTGTTTCTTTAAACACCAGGCCCTGACCAGATCTTTCCAGCTAAATTAAAGCACTGTGTTTAACTTCTGACCATCTTTTTTTTACATCAGTCTATACCAGAGTGCATGGTACCTGCTTGCTTTAACTTCAGAAGATCTTTGTAAATGATTACAGATCTGTTGCCCTTTTGTAATGAGACTTATTTTGCATCACCTTAAAATCATGACTGATGCTCTTCAGGACCCAATTCATTTTGCATAAAGAGCTAATAGATTTGTTGATGATACCATTGATTTGGCCCTGAACAGTTCAGTCCCTATAATGGGTCTTTGCAAATATATTTATCTAAATACCTTGTTCTTTAAATAGATAAACCCACAATCATTTTGTCAAGAATCATTCTATATTTCAGTCCAATATTGTTGTTTATCCCTATGACAACACATGGTTAAAGTCTTCACCATTTGAGTGATAGACATCTAAACCAATTCACAGACATTGATGGAATCGATATTCAGCCTATCAAAGGGAAAGGGAGGTTTATCAGTTGCAATTTAACTTCGAGCTTTGTAGCCCTGCGCTCACCTCTGAGGAAGCGTAAGAGAAACGCGACCGCGTCAGGGGACTTCCTGTTATTATTTTAACTTGTTCGCCACTTTGTTGCCAATTACCAGTTAATATCAGTATTGAAACTTTTCATATTTATTCAAGCTACGGTGCAAAGCCAGGACGGTAGTTAGGTTCAACAGTTTAACTTACAAGGCTAAGATTTCAGTTTAGAACCTTTCAATCCTAATTAGGCGGGCAATCTCAGGTTTGAGAGCTAACTCTAGCTGTACCTTGGTTGAATTTGAATGTTTTCTAGCTTCGGTTTTGGTGTTTTCTAAAACATAGGGATATTATTGTCGGTAGCAAACGTGTGCTACAAGATACTCCTTAATTTTTAAACCCTATGTTTGGCATATAAGTGTAAACGTCAGTTTAGCGAAATAATTCACAACAAACTATGAGTACAAGCTTTATTTTTAGCACTCTATATGTATATTATATTGAACAACATTAACAGTGCATACGCCAGCTTACCTAAATAATTCACAACTAGTACAAGCTCTATTTATTTTTAGCACTCTATATGTATACTATAGTGAACAACATTAACAGTGCAGACGCCAGCTTACCTAAATAATTCACAACTAGTACAAGCTCTATTTATTTTTAAAGCTCTCTATATGTATACTATAGTAAACAACATTAACAGTGCAGACGCCAGCTTACCTAAATAATTCACAACTAGTACAAGCTCTATTTATTTGTAAAGCTCTCTATATGTATACTATAGTGAACAACATTAACAGTGCAGACGCCAGCTTACCTAAATAATTCACAACTAGTACAAGCTCTATTTATTTTTAAAGCTCTCTATATGTATACTATAGTAAACAACATTAACAGTGCAGACGCCAGCTTACCTAAATAATTCACAACTAGTACAAGCTCTATTTATTTGTAAAGCTCTCTATATGTATACTATAGTGAACAACATTAACAGTGCAGACACCAGCTTACCTAAATAATTCACAACTAGTACAAGCTCTATTTATTTTTAAAGCTCTCTATATGTATACTATAGTGAACAACATTAACAGTGCATATGCCAGCTTACCTAAATAATTCACAACTAGTACAAGCTCTATTTATTTTTAAAGCTCTCTATATGTATACTATAGTAAACAACATATCCACATTGGGATAACATTACAGTGAATAATATATACAACATTGAGACATTATTGTTGGTATCACACTAACACTGTGTGCTATATCATATCTCTTTATCTCTGTTTCCCAGTTGTGGTATTCAAAATACAAACGCTAATTCACAATATATAGCGAGTTTAACTCTTAGCACTCTTGTAGTGAATAATATATGTTAACCTTAGCAATACTATCTGTATTCAACTAAGATCAGATCTGAATCTTTGTCCTAGTATTACTATGATACTGTGTTAATACTGTTGGCAACATATAAATATTGTATGCTACAAAATATTATTACTTCCTACCTCATAATAAGGGGTTAAATAAATAACTTGACGATACTTAGTATTTGATACTCTGTGACTGCCCCAACTTATATCACACTATATTTCTCCAACATAGGTGTGTCCGGTCCACGGCGTCATCCTTACTTGTGGGATATTCTCTTCCCCAACAGGAAATGGCAAAGAGCCCAGCAAAGCTGGTCACATGATCCCTCCTAGGCTCCGCCTACCCCAGTCATTCTCTTTGCCGTTGTACAGGCAACATCTCCACGGAGATGGCTTAGAGTTTTTTAGTGTTTAACTGTAGTTTTTATTATTCAATCAAGAGTTTGTTATTTTAAAATAGTGCTGGTATGTACTATTTACTCAGAAACAGAAAAGAGATGAAGATTTCTGTTTGTATGAGGAAAATGATTTTAGCAACCGTCACTAAAATCCATGGCTGTTCCACACAGGACTGTTGAGAGCAATTAACTTCAGTTGGGGGAACAGTGAGCAGTCTCTTGCTGCTTGAGGTATGACACATTCTAACAAGACGATGTAATGCTGGAAGCTGTCATTTTCCCTATGGGATCCGGTAAGCCATGTTTATAAAGATCGTAAATAAGGGCTTCACAAGGGCTTATTAAGACTGTAGACTTTTTCTGGGCTAAATCGATTCATTATTAACACATATTTAGCCTTGAGGAATCATTTTATCTGGGTATTTTGATATAATAATATCGGCAGGCACTGTTTTAGACTCCTTATTATTTAGGGGCTTTCCCAAATCATAGGCAGAGCCTCATTTTCGCGCCGGTGTTGCGCACTTGTTTTTGAGAGGCATGACATGCAGTCGCATGTGAGAGGAGCTCTGATACTTAGAAAAGACTTTCTGAAGGCGTCATTTGGTATCGTATTCCCCTTTGGGCTTGGTTGGGTCTCAGCAAAGCAGATACCAGGGACTGTAAAGGGGTTAAAGTTAAAAACGGCTCCGGTTCCGTTATTTTAAGGGTTAAAGCTTCCAAATTTGGTGTGCAATACTTTTAAGGCTTTATGACACTGTGGTGAAAATTTGGTGAATTTTGAACAATTCCTTCATGTTTTTTCGCAATTGCAGTAATAAAGTGTGTTCAGTTTAAAATTTAAAGTGACAGTAACGGTTTTATTTTAAAACGTTTTTTGTACTTTGTTATCAAGTTTATGCCTGTTTAACATGTCTGAACTACCAGATAGACTGTGTTCTGAATGTGGGGAAGCCAGAATTCCTATTCATTTAAATAAATGTGATTTATGTGACAATGACAATGATGCCCAAGATGATTCCTCAAGTGAGGGGAGTAAGCATGGTACTGCATCATTCCCTCCTTCGTCTACACGAGTCTTGCCCACTCAGGAGGCCCCTAGTACATCTAGCGCGCCAATACTCCTTACTATGCAACAATTAACGGCTGTAATGGATAATTCTGTCAAAAACATTTTAGCCAAAATGAACACTTACCAGCGTAAGCGTGACTGCTCTGTTTTAGATACTGAAGAGCATGACGACGCTGGTAATAATGGTTCTGAAGGGCCCCTAACCCAGTCTGATGGGGCCAGGGAGGTTTTGTCTGAGGGAGAAATTACTGATTCAGGGAACATTTCTCAACAAGCTGAACCTGATGTGATTACGTTTAAATTTAAGTTGGAACATCTCCGCATTCTGCTCAAGGAGGTATTATCCACTCTGGATGATTGTGACAAGTTGGTCATCCCAGAGAAACTATGTAAAATGGACAAGTTCCTAGAGGTCCCGGGACTCCCAGAAGCTTTTCCTATACCCAAGCGGGTGGCGGACATTGTTAATAAAGAATGGGAAAGGCCCGGTATTCCTTTCGTCCCTCCCCCCATATTTAAAAAATTGTTTCCTATGGTCGACCCCAGAAAGGACTTATGGCAGACAGTCCCCAAGGTCGAGGGAGCGGTTTCCACTTTAAACAAACGCACCACTATACCCATAGAGGATAGTTGTGCTTTCAAAGATCCTATGGATAAAAAATTAGAAGGTTTACTTAAAAAGATGTTTGTTCAGCAGGGTTACCTTCTACAACCTATTTCATGCATTGTCCCTGTAGCTACAGCCGCATGTTTCTGGTTCGATGAGCTGATAAAGGCGGTCGATAGTGATTCTCCCCCTTATGAGGAGATTATGGAAAGAATCAATGCTCTCAAATTGGCTAATTCTTTCACCCTAGACGCCACTTTGCAATTGGCTAGGTTAGCGGCTAAGAATTCAGGGTTTGCTATTGTGGCGCGCAGAGCGCTTTGGTTGAAATCTTGGTCAGCTGATGCGTCTTCCAAGAACAAGCTACTTAACATTCCTTTCAAGGGGAAAACGCTGTTTGGCCCTGACTTGAAAGAGATTATCTCTGATATCACTGGGGGTAAGGGCCACGCCCTTCCTCAGGATCGGCCTTTCAAGGCAAAAAATAAACCTAATTTCCGTCCCTTTCGTAGAAACGGACCAGCCCAAAGTGCTACGTCCTCTAAGCAAGAGGGTAATACTTCTCAAGCCAAGCCAGCTTGGAGACCAATGCAAGGCTGGAACAAGGGAAAGCAGGCCAAGAAACCTGCCACTGCTACCAAGACAGCATGAAATGTTGGCCCCCGATCCGGGACCGGATCTGGTGGGGGGCAGACTCTCTCTCTTCGCTCAGGCTTGGGCAAGAGATGTTCTGGATCCTTGGGCGCTAGAAATAGTCTCCCAAGGTTATCTTCTGGAATTCAAGGGGCTTCCCCCAAGGGGGAGGTTCCACAGGTCTCAGTTGTCTTCAGACCACATAAAAAGACAGGCATTCTTACATTGTGTAGAAGACCTGTTAAAAATGGGAGTGATTCATCCTGTTCCATTAAGAGAACAAGGGATGGGGTTCTACTCCAATCTGTTCATAGTTCCCAAAAAAGAGGGAACGTTCAGACCAATCTTAGATCTCAAGATCTTAAACAAGTTTCTCAAGGTTCCATCGTTCAAGATGGAAACCATTCGAACTATTCTTCCTTCCATCCAGGAAGGTCAATTCATGACCACGGTGGATTTAAAGGATGCGTATCTACATATTCCTATCCACAAGGAACATCATCGGTTCCTAAGGTTCGCATTCCTGGACAAGCATTACCAGTTCGTGGCGCTTCCTTTCGGATTAGCCACTGCTCCAAGGATTTTCACAAAGGTACTAGGGTCCCTTCTAGCTGTGCTAAGACCAAGGGGCATTGCTGTAGTACCTTACTTGGACGACATTCTGATTCAAGCGTCGTCCCTTCCTCAAGCAAAGGCTCACACGGACATTGTCCTGGCCTTTCTCAGATCTCACGGATGGAAAGTGAACGTGGAAAAGAGTTCTCTATCTCCGTCAACAAGGGTTCCCTTCTTGGGAACAATAATAGACTCCTTAGAAATGAGGATTTTTCTGACAGAGGCCAGAAAAACAAAACTTCTAGACTCTTGTCGGATACTTCATTCCGTTCCTCTTCCTTCCATAGCGCAGTGCATGGAAGTGATCGGTTTGATGGTAGCGGCAATGGACATAGTTCCTTTTGCGCGCATTCATCTAAGACCATTACAACTGTGCATGCTCAGTCAGTGGAATGGGGACTATACAGACTTGTCTCCGAAGATACAAGTAAATCAGAGGACCAGAGACTCACTCCGTTGGTGGCTGTCCCTGGACAACCTGTCACAAGGGATGACATTCCGCAGACCGGAGTGGGTCATCGTCACGACCGACGCCAGTCTGATGGGCTGGGGCGCGGTCTGGGGATCCCTGAAAGCTCAGGGTCTTTGGTCTCGGGAAGAATCTCTTCTACCGATAAATATTCTGGAACTGAGAGCGATATTCAATGCTCTCAAGGCTTGGCCTCAGCTAGCGAGGGCCAAGTTCATACGGTTTCAATCAGACAACATGACAACTGTTGCGTACATCAACCATCAGGGGGGAACAAGGAGTTCCCTAGCGATGGAAGAAGTGACCAAAATCATTCTATGGGCGGAGTCTCACTCCTGCCACCTGTCTGCTATCCACATCCCAGGAGTGGAAAATTGGGAAGCGGATTTTCTGAGTCGTCAGACATTGCATCCGGGGGAGTGGGAACTCCATCCGGAAATCTTTGCCCAAGTCACTCAGCTGTGGGGCATTCCAGACATGGATCTGATGGCCTCTCGTCAGAACTTCAAAGTTCCTTGCTACGGGTCCAGATCCAGGGATCCCAAGGCGGCTCTAGTGGATGCACTAGTAGCACCTTGGACCTTCAAACTAGCTTATGTGTTCCCGCCGTTTCCTCTCATCCCCAGGCTGGTAGCCAGGATCAATCAGGAGAGGGCGTCGGTGATCTTGATAGCTCCTGCGTGGCCACGCAGGACTTGGTATGCAGATCTGGTGAATATGTCATCGGCTCCACCTTGGAAGCTACCTTTGAGACGAGACCTTCTTGTTCAGGGTCCGTTCGAACATCCGAATCTGGTTTCACTCCAGCTGACTGCTTGGAGATTGAACGCTTGATCTTATCGAAGCGAGGGTTCTCAGATTCTGTTATCGATACTCTTGTTCAGGCCAGAAAGCCTGTAACTAGAAAGATTTACCACAAAATTTGGAAAAAATATATCTGTTGGTGTGAATCTAAAGGATTCCCTTGGGACAAGGTTAAGATTCCTAAGATTCTATCCTTCCTTCAAGAAGGATTGGAAAAAGGATTATCTGCTAGTTCCCTGAAGGGACAGATTTCTGCCTTGTCTGTGTTACTTCACAAAAAGCTGGCAGCTGTGCCAGATGTTCAAGCCTTTGTTCAGGCTCTGGTTAGAATTAAGCCTGTTTACAAACCTTTGACTCCTCCTTGGAGTCTCAACCTAGTTCTTTCAGTTCTTCAGGGGGTTCCGTTTGAACCCTTACATTCCGTTGATATTAAGTTATTATCTTGGAAAGTTTTGTTTTTGGTTGCGATTTCTTCTGCTAGAAGAGTTTCAGAATTATCTGCTCTGCAGTGTTCTCCTCCTTATCTGGTGTTCCATGCAGATAAGGTGGTTTTACGTACTAAACCTGGTTTTCTTCCAAAAGTTGTTTCTAACAAAAACATTAACCAGGAGATTATCGTACCTTCTCTGTGTCCGAAACCAGTGTCAAAGAAGGAACGTTTGTTGCACAATCTAGATGTTGTTCGCGCTCTAAAATTCTATTTAGATGCTACAAAGGATTTTAGACAAACATCTTCCTTGTTTGTTGTTTATTCCGGTAAAAGGAGAGGTCAAAAAGCAACTTCTACCTCTCTCTCTTTTTGGATTAAAAGCATCATCAGATTGGCTTACGAGACTGCCGGACGGCAGCCTCCCGAAAGAATCACGGCTCATTCCACTAGGGCTGTGGCTTCCACATGGGCCTTCAAGAACGAGGCTTCTGTTGATCAGATATGTAGGGCAGCAACTTGGTCTTCACTGCACACTTTTACCAAATTTTACAAGTTTGATACTTTTGCTTCTTCTGAGGCTATTTTTGGGAGAAAGGTTTTGCAAGCCGTGGTGCCTTCCATTTAGGTGACCTGATTTGCTCCCTCCCTTCATCCGTGTCCTAAAGCTTTGGTATTGGTTCCCACAAGTAAGGATGACGCCGTGGACCGGACACACCGATGTTGGAGAAAACAGAATTTATGTTTACCTGATAAATTACTTTCTCCAACGGTGTGTCCGGTCCACGGCCCGCCCTGGTTTTTTTTTAATCAGGTCTGATAATTTATTTTCTTTAACTACAGTCACCACGGTACCATATGGTTTCTACTATGCAAATATTCCTCCTTAACGTCGGTCGAATGACTGGGGTAGGCGGAGCCTAGGAGGGATCATGTGACCAGCTTTGCTGGGCTCTTTGCCATTTCCTGTTGGGGAAGAGAATATCCCACAAGTAAGGATGACGCCGTGGACCGGACACACCGTTGGAGAAAGTAATTTATCAGGTAAACATAAATTCTGTTTTATATTCACGTGAACAATATTCATTTGGGTTTTATTCACCTTACCTGCCTTAGTTTATACTGTTTACACCCTAACATAGGTATACTTACCAACAATTATGCATGGTCTACAGTTAGATAAAATAATTTAATCCTATTCACTATCTTGAATCTCAGCAATCTCCAAAAACAAGTTCTAATACAATGCCCGCATTTGTTTTTGTTCACACTATATATATATATATATTTTTTAACTGCACCGATTCTTGTATATTTTATGCTCAGGAAATAAAAGATTCTGATTCCCTCAGTGCTGTCAAATGAAAGCAACAGACAAATATAAAAATTGCAACAATTAAGGGTGCAATATGGACTGTGGGGCTTTAATGCCAAATGAGAACAATCGTATAGTCTGTAGCATTGCATTCTAAATTCTCACAAGAGAACGCTAGACAAATACCTATGTATCAGTCTGAAAATACATATTTTAAATAATAGTTGTGTAATTCATATAGGATGATGTGAAACATAGTGCTGCTTCATACATACAAAATAATAAAATAATAGTAATCTTTTGTTTGTATTCAAGTCAGCATATTATAAACCAGTAACATAAAGGGTAAAGAGTCAAAACAAACATAAATATCACCAAATACTGAAAACAACTTTTTAACACTAAATCAAAGAAAAACTTACAGAAAGGCTGTAAACCAGAGGAGGTACCACCCACATTCCTAGCAACACAGAGGCATTCTGGGATGTCTGAGCTTGAGTCACTGCTATTTGGACACAAAGCTTTTGAATTTCTTCCCCTGTAAAAGCAAGGCACATAGTATACATATCATATAACCCACATATATATCAATAAACTTAAGGGGACATGAAACCCACATTTTTTCTTTCATGATTCAGATAGAACATAATTTTTAAATAACTTCTATTATCTAATTTGTTTCACTTCTCTTGATATCCTTTATTGAAAAGGATATCTTGGCAGGCTCAGGAGCTGCTGATTGGTTGACTGCATATTTATGCCTCATGTTTTGCCTCATCCAATGCATTCAGTTTCTTCAAAAAAGGATACCAAAAGAAAGAAGAAATGTGATAATAGAAGGTTCGAAAGTTTAAAATTGTATTCTCTATATGAAACAAAAAAGAAAAAAAAATAGGTTTTATCTCCCTTCAACCAAATACTTTTAAATTAGCTAACCAAAAAAAGACACATGCACACACACTTTATTTACAATGCTTTAAAATATATATATATATATATTCTCAATCTGACATAGTTTGAACTGACTAAGTTTGGACAAACTGTATGCAGGGATGTGGAATATATATATATATATATTTACAGTATATATTTATATTTTACATGTAAGGGCTTACCAAAGTTGAGTCTCATTAAAGGTGCCAGTATTGCTGCCCAATTAACAGGAGGGTACTGATGTTCATCTGCGGCAGCAGCAATTGAGGAGATACAAACCTTGACCAAGTAGGGAGGAAGGGATTCAGGGCCTGCAACACACAATTTACTTTTTACCTCTTTGATTTACATGTATCTAATTCTCTGCAGACTGCCCCCTTATTTCAGTTATTTTGACAGACTTACATTTTAGCCAATCAGCACCCTTTCATAAGTAACTCCACAAGAGTGAGCACATTGTTATCTATATGGCATACATGAAATAGCGCTGTCTAGTGTGAGAGAAGAAGCATCCTTCAAGGGCTTAGAAATTAGCATATGAGCCTAGCTATGTTTAGCTTTTTACAAAGAATACAAAGAAAACAAAGACATTTGATAATAAAAGTAAATTGGAAAGTTGTTTAAAATTACATGCCCTATCAATCATGGGATTCATTTTGACTAGACAGTAACTTTGACTACCTGACCTTTATAAATCACTTGTATGTTAAAAGAATGTGTGTACATTTGTGAAAAGAATAATAATATATATATGAATGACAAATTGTTCCTTTGGCGGTATAGTATGAGCTTTCAAGACGCACTTTAATTTGGTTTCAGAGGTAATAAGATCAACAGGTGCTCGGACAGAATGCTGAAGCGCATTCGTCCGCCAGACATATGTCTGAGATACACTGCTAACAACTGCACGCTGAACAGCACAATTGCGTAATTGTCATCATTAAAAAAGTGGAAAAATTTAAATATATATTGTGCACTACTGAGGAAAAAAGACAACACAAACAAATAAATAAATTAAAAAAAAACATATCAAATAAAAAAAAAAGGAGTTCATAAAGACATGTCAAAGAGGAAGAAAAATGTTACATGAAGGTTATGCATACATTGTAGACAAAAAAAAAAAAAAAAAATGTAACATATATTGGAGATGTGAAAAAAAAGGTATTTGTGGAGGAAGGCTAAAAACCATTAATGATATAATTGAAAAAGACTCATCAAATCATTCACATCCGCCTGATGCAGCAAGCATTTTATCTCTGAAAACAATTGAAAAAATAAAAGAATTTGCTAAAAATTCAGAGGAAGTAACATCAAGCATAATACAAAATTGCTAATTTCTCCCTTGAAGTAGCAGAAGCACTACCTAAAAAAGAAACTCTTACCAGAATGATACGTCGACAGCGAACAACACTGGATGGAAACATTTTAAATGATGAATAAGGAAAACAACCAGACGAGAACATTTCATCATGCACGAAAGTGAAAATTTCATCATTCTGTCTACTAAAAAAAAATGTAGATCTTCTTTCAAAAAAACAACACTAACTCTGACGGAACATTTGACTCAGCTTCTTTAGGTTTTCAGTTGTATACAATACATGTTTTAATAGAAGATAACCAAACCATACCATTAGTATACTGCATATCAAAAAATAAAAATCAGAACCATGATGTGGTTTTTCTTCAAGAGACGCGTTGGTCACTTGATAACCCTCTTTACTCAATATCTAAGTACTATACTGTACTTGAATATACTCCCTTCATAAAGAAGGCCAGAGGTACCGCAATATTAATCCATAAAAGAATAGCTTACGAACAAATCCAAGTCCTAAAAGACCCTCAATCTAGATTTATAATTTTAATATGTAAACTAGACCATATTGACTATACTCTAGCCTCCATTTACATCCCTAACTCACATCAACCCAGATACCTTAAACGTGTTCTTCTCACAGTGGACCGGGTGAAAATAGGCAGAGTCCTGTTAGCGGGAGACTTTAATATGACCTGGGACCCAATACTAGATAGAAAAAAAACTGCCCATACAAAACAGACCGCCCACTCCACACAACTCTCCCACAAATTTAGACAAATTATTGCCCAATTTCATTATTATGATATAAGGAGATCACTCCATCCTAGAGATAGGGATACACTAATTTTTCTCACCCCCACAAAACGTACTCTAGACTCGATTATGTCTTTTGCTCAGCAGAAACCCTGGACCAAGTTAAATGTTCTAACATTTCCCTATGCCCCTGGTCTGACCACGACCCTGTTATAGTGACTTTCCGTTCAATAGAACGAACCAACATAAGGCCCTCCTGGCGCCTTCCACATCACGTCCTCCAGGATGCCTCCTTTAAAGAAATTCTCAGAAAAGATATCATCTTTCACTCTCATTCCAATGATAATAAACAGGTCCGGGACGACACACTTTGGGGTATCGCAAAAGCTACTTTTAGAGGCCTCATAATTAAGAGACAAGCTTATTTAAAAAAACTTTCGGGGCTTCCCCTCTTTAGATCTCATATTGAACTACGCCGACTAGAAATCCTTAATAGATCAACACCCTCGGACACTATCATAGAACAAATCACAAAGATAAGAAACCATATCAATCAGTTGGAATTAAAACGCACCCAAGTCAACCTATTTAAGTTAAAACAGATATCTTACTATAAGAGTAATAAAGCAGACACGCTTTTAGCCAATAAGCTCAAAAACAGTGCAAGTTCGTCCAGAATTCACCGTATTCAATCCGGGAATCAGACCTACCGAATACCCTCAAAGATAGGCACATGCCGTGAAAATTTTTATTCAAAACTATATAACTTAGAAGACACTCCAGGCCACTCATTAGCCACTGTCTCTGAAATGTGCTTGTTCCTAGATCACCTTAAACTCCCTTACCAATAGAGGACCAGGAATCACTCTCATCCCCCTTTACACTAAAATAAATCAAACATGCCATCACGCATATGAAAACCTTTAAAACTCCGGGCCCAGACGGTTATTCGGCATCTTTTTATAAAACCTTCATAAATGAACTAGCGCCTTTGCTCCTTAGGTTTTTTAACCAGGCTAGAGAAGAGGGGAAATTTTCTAGGGCGTTTTTAGAAGCCACTGTAATAACCATCCCCAAACCTCAAAAAACATAATTTATGCTTACCTGATAAATGTATTTCTCTTTTGGTATATCCAGTCCACGGATCATACATTACTTGTGGGATATTCTCCTTCCCAACAGGAAGTTGAAAGAGGATCACCCACAGCAGAGCTCCTATATAGCTCCTCCCCTAACTGCCATATCCAGTCATTCGACAGAAGACAAGCAGAGAAAGGAGAAACCATAGGGTGCAGTGGTGACTGTAGTTGAAAATTAAAAAATACCTGCCTTAAAATGACAGGGCGGGCCGTGGACTGGATACACCACAAGAGAAATAAATTTATCAGGTAAGCATAAATTATGTTTTCTCTTGTAAGGTGTATCCAGTCCATGGATCATCCATTACTTGTGGGATACCAATACCAAAGCGAAAGTACACAGATGAAGGGAGGGACAAGGCAGGTACTTAAACGGAAGGTACACTGCCTGTAAAACCTTTCTCCCAAAAATAGCCTCTGAAGAAGCAAAAATATCAAATTTATAGAATTTTGAAAAGGTATGAAGCGAAGACCAAGTCGTCCGCCTTGCAAATCTGTTCAACAGAAGCCTCATTTTTAAAGGCCCATGTGGAAGCCACAGCTCTAGTAGAATGAGCTGTAATCCTTTCAGGAGGCTGCTGGCCAGCAGTCTCATAAGCTAAGCGGATTATGCTTTTTAGCCAAAAAGAAAGAGAGGTTGCCGAAGCCTTTTGGCCTCTCCTCTGTCCAGAGTAGACAACAAACAAAGCAGATGTTTGACGAAAATCTTTAGTAGCTTGTAAATAATACTTTAAAGCACGAACAACATCAAGATTGTGTAATAGACGTTCCTTCTTTGAAGAAGGATTAGGACACAATGATGGAACAACAATCTCCCGATTGATATTCTTATTAGATACCACCTTAGGTAAAAACCCAGGTTTGGTACTCAGGACTACCTTATCTGCATGGAAGATCAGATAAGGAGAATCACATTGTAAGGCAGATAACTCGGAAACTCTACGAGCCGAGGAAATAGCTACCAAAAAAAGAACTTTCCGAGATAAAAGTTTGATATCAATGGAATGAAGAGGTTCAAACGGAACCCCTTGAAGAACTTTAAGAGCCAAATTTAAGCTCCATGGTGGAGCAACAGGTTTAAACACAGGCTTGATTCTAACTAAAGCCTGACAAAATGCCTGAACGTCTGGAACATCCGCCAGACGCTTGTGCAAAAGAATAGACAGAGCAGAAATCTGTTTCTTTAAGGAACTAGCTGACAATCCTTTTACCAATCCTTCTTGGAGAAAAGATAATATCCTGGGAATCCTGACCTTACTCCATGAGTAGCCCTTAGATTCACACCAATAAAGATATTTACACCATATCTTATGATAGATTTTCCTGGTGACAGGCTTTCGTGCCTGAATTAAGGTATCAATGACTGACTCAGAGAAGCCACGCTTTGATAAAATAAAGCGTTCAATCTCCAGGCAGTCAGACTCAGAGAAATTAGATTTGGATGGTTGAAAGGACCTTGAAGTAGAAGGTCCTGTCTTAGCGGCAGAGTCCATGGTGGAAAGGATGACATGTCCACCAGATCTGCATACCAAGTCCTGCGTGGCCACGCAGGCGCTATCAAGATCACCGATGCTCTCTACTGCTTGATTTTGGCAATCAGACGAGGGAGCAGAGGAAACGGTGGAAACACATATGCCAGGTTGAAAGACCAAGGCGCTGCTAGAGCATCTATCAGCGTTGCCTTAGGGTCCCTGGACCTGGATCCGTAACAAGGAAGTTTGGCATTCTGGCGAGACGCCATGAGATCCAGTTCTGGTTTGCCCCAACGGTGAATCAATTGTGCAAACACCTCCGGATGGAGTTCCCACTCCCCCGGATGAAAAGTCTGTCGACTTAGAAAATCCGCCTCCCAGTTCTCTACACCTGGGATATGGATAGCTGATAGGTGGCAAGAGTGAATCTCTGCCCAGCGAATTATCTTTGATACTTCTAACATCGCTAGGGAACTCCTTGTTCCCCCTTGATGGTTGATGTAAGCCACAGTCGTGATGTTGTCTGACTGAAATCTGATGAACCTCATTGTCACTAGCTGAGGCCAAGCCTGAAGAGCATTGAATATCGCTCTTAGTTCCAGAATGTTTATTGGAAGGAGTGTCTCCTCCTGAGTCCACGATCCCTGAGCCTTCAGGGAGTTCCAGACTGCCCCCCAGCCTAGAAGGCTGGCATTTGTCGTTACAATTGTCCAATCTGGCCTGCGAAAGGTCATTCCCTTGGACAGATGGACCTGAGATAGCCACCAGAGAAGAGAATCCCTGGTCTCTTGATCCAGATTTAGTAGAGGGGACAAATCTGTGTAATCCCCATTCCACTGACTGAGCATGCATAGTTGCAGCGGTCTGAGATGTAGGCGTGCAAACGGCACTATGTCCATTGTCGCTACCATTAAGCCGATTACTTCCATACACTGAGCCACCGAAGGGCGAGTAGTGGAATAAAGAACACGGCAGGAATTTAGAAGTTTTGATAACCTGGACTCTGTCAGGTAAATCCTCATTTCTACAGAATCTATTAGAGTTCCCAGAAAGGAAACTCTTGTGAGAGGAGAGAGAGAACTCTTTTCTTCGTTCACCTTCCACCCATGCGACCTCAGAAATGCCAGAACTATGTCCGTATGAGACTTGGCAATTTGGAAATTGGACGCCTGTATCAGAATGTCGTCTAAATAAGGAGCCACTGAAATGCTGCGCGGTCTTAGGACCGCTAGAAGTGACCCCAGAACCTTTGTAAAGATTCTTGGGGCTGTAGCTAACCCAAAGGGAAGAGCTACAAACTGGTAATGCCTGTTCAGGAAGGCAAACCTGAGAAACCGATGATGATCTTTGTGTATTGGAATGTGAAGATAAGCATCCTTTAAATCCACTGTAGTCATGTATTGACCCCCCTGGATCATAGGTAGGATGGTGCGAATAGTCTCCATCTTGAATGATGGGACTCTGAGGAATTTGTTTAAGATCTTGAGATCTAAAATTGGTCTGAAGGTTCCCTCTTTTTTGGGAACCACAAACAGATTTGAGTAAAATCCCTGTCCTTGTTCCTCCTTTGGAACTGGATGGATCACTCCCATAACTAGGAGGTCTTGAACACAGTGTAAGAATGCCTCTCTCTTTATCTGGTTTGCAGATAATTGTGAAAGGTGAAATCTCCCTTTTGGAGGAGAAGCTTTGAAGTCCAGAAGATATCCCTGGGATACAATTTCCAACGCCCAGGGATCCTGGACATCTCTTGCCCAAGCCTGGGTGAAGAGTGAAAGTCTGCCCCCTACGAGATCCGTTACCGGACAGGGGGCTGATACTTCATGCTGTCTTAGGGGCAGCAGCAGGTTTTTTTGGCCTGCTTACCTTTGTTCCAGGTCTGGTTAGGTCTCCAGACCTACTTGGACTGGGCAAAAGTTCCCTCTTGTTTTGCATTAGAGGAAGTTGATGCCGCACTCGCCTTGAAGTTTTGAAAGGCACGAAAATTAGTATGTTTGGCCCTTGATTTGGACCTATCCTGAGGAAGGGCATGACCTTTTCCTCCAGTGATATCAGAAATGATCTCCTTCAAACAAGGCCCAAATAGGGTTTGCCCCTTGAAGGGAATGTTAAGCAGCTTAGACTTTGAAGTAACGTCAGCTGACCATGATTTAAGCCATAGCGCCCTGCGCGCTTGAATAGCAAAACCAGAATTTTTAGCCGTTAGTTTAGTCAAATGAACAATGGCATCAGAAAGAAAAGAATTGGCTAGCTTAAGTGCTCTAAGCTTGTCAAGTATGTCATCCAATGGGGTCTCTACCTGCAAAGCCTCTTCCAGAGACTCAAACCAGAAAGCTGCAGCAGCAGTGACTGGGACAATGCATGCAAGGGGCTGTAGAATAAAACCTTGTTGAATAAACATTTTCTTAAGGTAACTCTCTAACTTTTTATCCATTGGATCTGAGAAAGCACAACTGACCTCGACAGGGATAGTAGTACGCTTAGCTAGGGTACAAACTGCTCACCTTAGGGACTGTCTGAGGGGGAGAGAACGGCACACCTGGTCTATCCCATTCCTTAGTAATAATTTCTGTAAACCTTTTAGGTATTGGAAAAACATCAGTGCACACCGGCACTGCATAGTATTTGTCCAATCTACACAATTTTTCTGGCACTGCAATTGTATCACAGTCATTCAGAGCAGCTAAAACCTCCCTGAGCAACACGCGGAGGTGTTCAAGCTTAAATTTAAATGTAGACATATCAGAATCAGGTTGAATATTCTTCCCTGAGTCAGAAACATCACCCACAGAAAGAAGCTCTCCTTCCTCAGCTTCTGTATATTGTGAGGAAGTATCAGACATAGCTTTTAAAGCGTCAGTATGATCTGTATTTCTTCTAACTCCAGAGCTGTCTCGCTTTCCTCTAAACCCAGGTAGTCTGGATAATACCGCTGACAGTGTATTATACATGACCGCTGCCATGTCTTGTATAGTAAACTCTATAGGCGCACTAGATGTACTTGGCGCCATTAGAGCGTGAGTCCCTTGAGCGGGAGTCAAAGGGTCTGACACGTGGGGCGAGTTAGTCGGCATAACTTCCCCATCATCAGATTCCTCTGGTTATAAATTTTTTAAAGACAGAATATGATCTTTATTACTTAAAGTGAAATCAGTACATTTGCTACACATTCTAAGAGGGGGTACCATGGCTTCTAAACATAATGAACACTTGTCCCACTTGTACTATAGAATTGTATTTAGATACTTTATAATAAATTGCATTTACACTTTTGCTAAATTGAGGTGTGCTGAGTTCTTTTTTTGTTATTTGTAGATGGTAGAATTGGAGGTTTTACTAAACTCTTGCACCCTAAATATATATATAATTTTTTATTTATTTTTTGACAGTGGATAGAATGCTTTAGTGGTGCTGTGATTAACTATTTATTAAATAATGAACAAGGAGTTTCCTCTATGTCAGACATGTTTTAACAGACTAGCAATGAGACCAGCAAGCTTGGAAAACACTTTAAATCAAGTTAACAAGCAAAAAATAAAAACGCTACTGTGCATTTAAGAGACAAATTTTGTCAGAATTTGAAAAACAGTGAAAAAAAGCAGTAAATCAAACGAAATTTTTACAGTGTGTATAATAAGCTAACAGAGCATTGCACCCACTTGCAAATGGATGATTAATCCCTTAGTTCAAAAAACGGATAAAAAAAAACACGATATAGACGTTTTTTAACAGTCACAACAAACTGCCACAGCCTCACTGTGGGCCTACCTTCCCAAACAAACGACTTTGGAAATCCTAAGAACCCTTTAGAGAGGTCCTATAGCATTCAGGGGACTCCTGGAGGAAGCTGGATGTCTGTCTGTAAAAGTTACTGCGCAATAAAGCGCTAAATTAGGCCCCTCCCACTCATATTAAAACAGTGGAAAGCCTCAGGAAACTGTTTCTAGGCAAATTTAAGCCAGCCATGTGGAAAAAAACTAGGCCCCAATAAAGTTTTATCACCAAAGTATATATAAAAAGGTTTAAACATGCCAGCAAACGTTTTATATTGCAAATCTATAAGAGTATTACGTCTGAAAGTAAGCATGATACCAGTCGCTATTAAATCACTGTATTCAGGCTTACCTTACATAAATCTGGTATCAGCAGCATTTTCTAGCATTTACATCTCTAGAAAAAATGTTTAACTGCACATACCTCATAGCAGGATAACCTGCACGCCATTCCCCAGCTGAAGTTACCTCTCTCTTCAGTTATGTGTGAGAACAGCAATGGATCTTAGTTACAACCTGCTAAGATCATAGAAATCACAGGCAGATTCTTCTTCTATTTTCTGCCTGGGACAAAATAGTACAACTCCGGTACCATTTAAAAATAACCAACTTTTGATTGAAGAAAAAAACAACTACGTTTCACCACTTCTCTCTTACTACCTCCATGCTTGTCGAGAGTTGCAAGAGAATGACTGGATATGGCAGTTAGGGGAGGAGCTATATAGCAGCTCTGCTGTGGGTGATCCTCTTGCAACTTCCTGTTGGGAAGGAGAATATCCCACAAGTAATGGATGATCCGTGGACTGGATACACCTTACTAGAGAAAGACCCATCTCTTTGTTCCATTTATAGACCAATTTCCTTGATTAACTTAGATGTTAAAATTTACGCCAAATTGTTAGCCACCCACATATCTAAATTACTCCTGCAACTTATAAACTTAGACCAAGTCGGGTTCATCCCTCACCGTGAAGGGCCTGACAATACCAGGCGCCTACTAAACATTTGTACCGAATCCGCCAGATTGAACAAGCCATTCTCTGTAATCTCGTTAGATGCAGAGAAGGCCTTTGACTGCATTAGATGGTCTTATTTATGGGAAGCCCTTAGGACCTTTGGTTTTCCGGATCAGATTATTATTATGGCGATTCAGGCCCTCTACTCCACTCCTTCGGCAATGGTTAAGGGACTAGGATTCCTTTCACTCCCCTTCCCAATCTCCAATGGCACTAGACAGGGGTGCCCCCTTTCACCTTTGCTTTTTGCCCTTGCAATAGAACCACTTGCGGAGCAAATCAGGCAAGATAAGAAAATAGATGGTGTTCACCTTCATGGCACTAACCATAAAATAGTGCTGATGATATAACAATATTTTCCTCGGACCCACTATCCTCATTCCCTAGATTGAAGGAAACCCTGGAATCCTTTGGCCATATGTCCCTCTATAAACTAAATTTACATAAAACTGAAATTTTCACCTGCGGATTCCCCCAAGATACAGCTGATACCCTTCAACCCAGTATAGAGTCCATTGCATTAATAATTATATTTCACACTTAGGAGTTAAGATATCGAACAATATCCCACAGATGGTTAAAGAAAATTACTTACCGTTGCTCTCTGAGTTACGCACTCTGAAAGACAAATGGGATTACACCTACATATAATGGATAGGTAGACTAACGGCTCTCAAAGTGTCATTTTTACCCAAAATCACTTACCTCTTTAAGTGCCTCCCATTTAGAGTCCCAGGATACCTTCTACACCAATTCCAAAGTGAATTTAAGAAATACATATGGCAACACATACCCCCCAGAGTAGCGCATAAAATCCTCCAGAGCTCTTTACACAGAGGAGGGATTGCCTCCCCTTCGATCCTTTGTTACTATGAAGGAGCAATGCTCACATATATAACACAATGAGACGCCACAGAGTCTTCCAGTAAATGGAAAAGCATAGAACAGGCATCATTACCGCACCACATATACTTACCTGACTTAATTTGGATCCCTCCCCACTTACGGCGAACCTCGGACATTAGTAACCCCATAATACGAGAATGTCTTACTATGTGGGACAAGCTTAGACATTATCCGCATATTGCCCCGCATCCCTCGCCTATTACTCCTCTAACGGGTCTTCTTCAAGGGCTACCTGACTCTCACCCGCATGGATGGGCACAACTGGGGTTCCAGACAGTCTCAGACCTCTGGGCCACTTCTCCAACCCCGCGTTTCCTAGCACTCACAGAACTACAGACCGAACTTGCACCTCCCCGACACATGACTTATGAATACACTAGGTTAAGGAGTTTTCTGCTTAGTTGGGGATTTAAGCCTGAACTATGTCGCCCTCGAACATTATGGGAAATAACTTGGCAACAAGGTATCAGATTAAACAGACCCCTTTCAATACATTACTCCCTAATAGGAAGCACAGACTCTGAGAACAAGCTCCCTCATCTACACAAATGAGAATCATGCCTAAACATGACCATATCTCCACAGACGTGGCAACATGTAATCTCCCACACTAAGAAGGCCTTACACTGCGTCGCCCTGTTTGAAACGTACTATAAACTTCTAATGCACTGGTACCTTATCCCCACTAGGCTTAACAAAATATATGGTTCTACTTCGCCTCTGTGTTGGCGTAATTGTGGGAAAAGAGGTGATACCTTACACATATGGTGGGACTGCCCTACTCTTAACACCCTTATGGAATACCTGCTTCCGAACATTGGCTGGATTGGGTATAATGCTCCCCAAAACCCCTTCAAATGCCCTCCTTCACATTGGTATCCGCGCTCTACCTGCATCAAGCATACCTATGCATTTATCTACTAACAGCCACTAAAGCGGCAATAGCCAAATCATGGAAAAGCACAACCCCCCCAAATTGGTCCTCTATCTTAAATTCAAGGGCATATATTGACAGTATGGAGAAAAGCATCTTTTACACTTTAAACAACTCAAATCTGTTCAAACTTATATGGGCAGATGTGCACACGCACTATGACACCACCTGGTCTCCGAATGTTGTGACAAACACACGTTAAGTAGCCTAATACAGCCTATTCCTATGATAAGGTTCCCTTCCATCTTCCTACACCCCATCACACCCCTTCTTCCTCCCCCCCTCACCCTTGTACCTAAAGAGTCTTATACTGGTATTATTCTGTATAACATGCACAAATATTACTCCCATGTGTTTGAACTTGTTAGATTTTTTATATTCTTGTAAAGTAGGAGCCTGTGTGCTCCACGCATGGTTTTCATTTTTGACTGATGGTAATTTATTTCAATAAAAACATTTAAAACTTAAAAAAAAAAAAAAAAAATCAGAAAACTTATCATTTATTTTTAGTATTATAAAAGAAAACCCCCCCAGATAATAATCATATATTAATTACTCTAGATTTTTTAAAGAGCAGCAATAAATTGCTTGACAATTTTTTTACAAAATACAATAATTTATGGATGCTTTTTCCTAATGCCTGTGGAGAAAAATACAATCTTTGGGCTTAAAAATATGGTATAATAATGAAAAAAATGCTCTGATCATAATATGCTTAGAAGCATTAACATTTGTGCCAGTGGACAATGTAGTTCTAACATTTAAGGACTTTGTAAAATCAATAGAAAAACATTTTATCTGAATTTTTTAATTATTTTGAAAAAAAAACTGGATTGGCGAAGTACAACAAGGTACAAGAAGAAAACCTACTTTCGACATTACAATGTGGAACACTTTTGAAAGAACAAAACTAAGGTTACCTAAAACAAACAACTCTCTAGAAGGATGGCACAGAGCATTCGACCAACGAATGTCTGTAACCTACCCAACCATTTGCAGACTAGTTTAAAAAATAAGAAAGGAACAAGCAGAATGAGAGTTAACAATTGAAAAAAATTGATTCTTGAGTTGAACTGAGAAAAAAAACCCATCTGAAATCATAAACAACAGGATAAAGAAAATTTTAGAAAAATACAGTGAATACTCAAGATTAGACTTTTTAAAGTCAATAGCACATAATATACAAGATTTAATTAAATAAAACAAGACATTCGGCCGAGGGCACATACGATCCAAAGAGTTCTGTTATAATCAGTGACTCGGGCGCCTTAACTGCCTCTGGGAACCTATCCATGGGTCCCTACCCTCACAATGTGCTTTTAACACATTATATAATTATATATGTAAATTAATATATAATATATATATGTATGTGTGTGTATATATATATATATATATATATATATATATATATATATATATATATATATATATATATATATATATATAGCAAAGAAGTTTATACAGTATATATATTTATGTTATATATAAGTTAATTTGTCTTTTCTTTTTTTGATTCCCAAAAATTCCAATAGAGGGCAATCTTATAATATTTATGTTTTTGTTAATAAAATAAAACATTATTTTTAACAAATGTCATCAAGTTTATTAATATTTTATACCCAGTCCACTATTAAAAATGTTTTAGCTAAAAAACGTTTAAATGATTTAGCTAAAACCGTGATTTTTAAGCCTCATTCCCACCCAGCAGCCGGATAAATGTCTTTCGGATTATTATCTGCCGGTTGCAGCAAGACAAAGAAAAATGAATAGAGATAAACTCCCGGCAACCTGCCAGAAATAAGATAGAGAAAAAAACCCTACCCCAATCTGGAGAAAGACCAACAAAGACGGAGCACCAGGAGACTCCCAAAGAGGGAGCCCTCCGGAAAGTGCAGGAACTCATTCCCTTACAAAAATAGGGAAGCAAAAAAAACACTATGAATAAAAACTCTAATCTCCACCTCAAGAGAGATCAGAAGATCTGGAGAAGAACACGGTCAAAACTCAACGGATCCATAGGCATCAGGCCGAAAATGTAAAACCAGCCCGCAACTGGATTTGAACCAACAACTCAAGTTGCAAAGCCACAAAAACCCACCATTAGGTTACATGGGCTACTTCTTCGAGACAAAGGCCCAGCATCAAAAATGTATGGCATGTACGAAGATAAGGAAATAAATAAATCCCTGTATTACCCAGAACTCAAAAGTGGTAACAAAGGGTAGGCAAATCCTGACCATATGTAACAAGCCTGGCATGCTAAACCACCAAGCTGAAACAGAACATAGTACGATCTTGGGTTCCAGAACCCAGACCCCTTCCCTACAGAAGGGTGAACTCCCAGAGAAAGGGAGACCACACTGAAACAACAGTGTGAACACAATACCAGAATCCGCCTCAACATGATGGTACCAAAAGGTCGAGGGACCCCCCTCCGAGCATTAGGCGGACACCATGGTATATACCGCTCCCCCTAAGGGGAGGGAAATGAAAAAACACCTGCTCCCCCACCCACAGGTACGGAGCATAAGTCATCGAAAAGACAGCAAAAACAGAACCGACTGAAAGGGCACCTTCCAGCTGTACCAGCCGGTCCAGGAGCCAAACAGACAGCCAGCAAGCCCACCTATAAAGTGGAATGGCTGAATAAGAGATCACTCTATCGCTTGCTAGGCAATTAACAAGCCATCAAGCCCTACTCAAGTCTCCGCCTGAAGGAGCAAGCGGATGACTCAACCTTAAGGGCTGAATCACTCTGGATCCAACTAGGAGGTCCGGCCAGATATCCTAGCCAAGACCCAACAACCAGGCACCCGGAAACGGAGCCGGTAACAGACTAGGAACCTCTGAGGAACCATAGGAATACCTTATACGGAGAACCCTAGGAAGATGCAAGCACAGCCCATCCAAAGGCCCTAGGGCACTGGACGTTCACTAAGCATCCCAGAGACAGAAAAGATACTTTTCCAAAATTCGAGGGACAATACCCTCCAGACAGACAGCTAAGATGCTGCCAATAAAAAGCACACCTCTACAACAGAGGCTGCAAAAATCAGAAACAATCCATCTGGGTCCACCTCCCAGTAACCCCCCAGGACCAAGGGATAACAGGATGATGAACAATGATATCTCAAAACCAACACACCAACTGATATGATGTAAGAAAGGGTAGCTCCAGGACCACCAAAGAGATCAACGCATTCTCTATAGTTCCAAAAAACATGGGAGCAGACGAGAAGCAGCATGAGGAAGAAAGACGGACAAAAGTGCCCGATTCTCCAAAACCGATGACCAACCAACCATTCCCCGACAAGGGAAAGAAGGAAGTGTAAGACACCTCACTCATTATGGAATAGGTACCAAGGTCAAGAATCTCAAAAAGAAAAGATTAATAAAAGCAATACCATAGGAGGGATAACGGGATAACCCCCCCCAACCTGGTACTCCAAATTAAGGAGACGTCAAACTCCAGCCCGAATGGAAATGGAGAGAACTATCTCCAAGGTCAAAGACCTTTGGAGTGCTTCTTAGCAGGATCCGTCCAGGCCAAGGACCAAGAGGACTGAACAAACCCCTTGATGCCCCACCCAAAAAGAAGCAACAAGAACCAGCCTGATGTCATAAACGAAAAGGCCTCCTCTCTTAGCCCCGTCAAGGGCAGAGTCTTAAAAGAAAAAAATCAACTTGCATGGAGTTCCTCTCCCTGGTAATCCCTATTCACAGGGAATATATCGTGCTGAAGGAGGAACCCAAGCATAATAAACCTTTCGTCTGAGAGAAAACTCACCACACAACCAGGTCAACCAGATATCCCAGCACCACGTGGATGGAATAGACCCTTAAGGAAAAGGAACCAGCGCCCGACCAGGACCAGCCTGCTACAGAGAGCATTCCGGAACTGAACCAGGTCACAGAAATTTTGAAACCCTAGAAGGGATCGATAAAACTTAAGACTATGCAAATAATATCTTAACATACAACTTCTGCAGGTGTCCAAGCGACCACAAAATCGCTAGTATCGAATTCCAGAGGAGAAATGTTTCCTAACGAGGAAGTATAACAAAAATGAGTTTCAAAAAACAAAAAAAATACATCCTACCGGATCAACGAAAAAGAGGGCAGCAATCACAGGTGAACGCCCAAGAAAAAATGGTTACACTGACAGGGCCAGCTTGTCAGAAATCCCATTCTCCCGAAGCTCAGAACTGGAATAAGATACCCCAAAGAAATAAATCGGAGACAACAAGGAGATTAACTTCATCTCCCCACGTCTAACTCAGCTTGCCGTCCGGAGTGGAAGACCGAGGACCCCTCAACCCCTCCCGGCTGGGATCCTCCAGTACTGCCAAAACATGATGCAGCAGGACATGAAGGTGCGCCAGTATATAACGAAAAGCAAGACTTAACTCCGCCGGGGGAATGAACAACCCCGAGGATTGGGCCCCTGAAGCCTCAGAGGCAACCACTTCCCCAGAGGACTTATCTGACCCAGACGATCCCTCGCCTAATGAGCCCTGGTTGACCGAACAAGGACAGAATCTCAATAATGTCTCCCTCCCTGGAAGATGTAAATGCGCTAATGCCAAAGAAATGGCCATGCGGAAATGTGCCGTAACCTCTGGAGGAAGCAAGTCTCCTTCCCGGAGAAGGGGTAACGGCATTAGGGACACCTGCTTGCGTAGCCAAAGATGATTCTAGGGTACTCGCCACACGGGATATGGGGCCCCCAGGGGCTGATGGCTTGGCGGACTCTAAGTTTCCTGGATCGGGAGAAAAGAGCACTCTAAAGCGGCATGCGGAACATAACTGATGGGCATGGATTACCCGGGCCATTGCATAGTCTTCGCAAGAAGTAGAATCTGAAGCAGAGACATCCGTCTCCAAAAAAATCAGAGTCCTCCATAACTAGGATAGAAATTATGGATAGGAAAGAAAAAATAAAACGGCACCTTACACCTCCAATGGCTGGGGCACTTACCTCCTATGACCCAGACAACTAGCGAAACAGACTCTCTCCATTGCCACAAGGTCAGGAATAAGGAAATGGTGACTAGAAACATGACCACGCCCGGTCACAAAGTACACCACGCAGGCCATTACTAAAAACGCGCCAAAGCCACAATGACTGTGCAGTCTGACAAAAAAGGCCGTTATATTCCGATATAGCCATAAGCCCAAATATCACTACACATTAGCAGACAGAAGCACATAACAAACATGATTAAAGTCCCCCCTGTTCAATAACCCCCGTCAGGAGATATTAACCCTCGATTCCATAAGATAAAGGAGTCCCACTGAGACCCTGACTTCTGTGTTTACTTTACACTTCACACATCTTAAGTAAAATGAAACAATCTTACCGGAATCTATGTTGCGGAACAGGAACACGGCCCTTTAAGTGTGACAGATGGTAGCCTCGCTTCTGAGAACAAAGCAGGCAGTGAAACGCGTCAACGCTGATTGCTAAGGAGCTGTTAATATGAGTCTGGATGGTTTCGCAGAAAGACTCTCCCTGCATCTCCGGACACTAACTTTCATCCAAGCTCTCACTGAGAGGCTGAAAGAACTACTTAAAACTCCAATACCATTCTGAAGAGTACTACCCTCCATAAGAGACTATCTTTAATCTTCTGACACTTCTCTGCCAACCTCCTGTGACGAAAGGCAAAAAATGACTGGTGGATGAGGGAAGTGGGGGAGGTATTTAAGCCTTTGGCTGGGGTGTCTTTGCCTCCTCCTGGTGGCCAGGTTCTGAATTCCCAAAAGTAATGAATGCATCTATGGACTCTCCCTGTTTAAGAGGAAAATATGTTCTTTCACAAATGTAAAGGGAGGTACAAAACACTGACGTCATGTAGCAAATAAAAAGCCAAATATCACTAGTTATACTATAGAAAATTGCTTCGATATTTAACTTAAAACAGTTACAGACACTGGTATTTAGATGGTAGTGCTCAGGCAGCATATAATGAATAGTTAAACATTTCTTTTTATACATGCTATTCACGTGGGCATTAAAAACTTATATGAGAGAACTTGTAGTATTGAAACCTCAGTTTGATTTAAAGATTGAAGGGGGGGGGGGGGTGTTAACAGTAGCCGCTATGATGAAACATGTATATGAAGAATTTGGGGATATAAAAGAAGGATATATTTTCCTCAGTTTAACAAGTTTTCAGGGTTTTTTCCCTGTTTTGTTTGCCATGTGCTGTTAGCAGCCATTTTACTCACCTCTCTTGCTGACTCTGGTGCATAATGGTTGATGCTGCTCATTTCCTGCACTTCCTTTTATGGCCAGACTGGTGTACATCATCCGTGTGAGACAGGATGCAGTCTCAGAATTGTGATGTCATCACTTATTATTTAAAGGGCCTCTGTTCAGTATGCTTTGCCCTTCCGTTGTCTCAGACCTGTTTGTGAGAGCTCCTGTGTATTACCTGGCTGTCTGACGTCCCTCCTGGTTCCTGATCCCTGGCTTGTTCCTGACTCTGTTGTTCTCCTTGTTCCTGATTCTGGCTCGTCTGACTACTCGCTTTGGCTCCTGACTCGGCTCGTCTGACTACCAGCTCTGATTTTGATTCCTGGCTTGTTATTTGACTTGTGGACTTTTTATTATTTTTTGCTATTAATAAAGGTGTGATTATTTTTGCACTTCTCATCTCTGTCTGTTTCCTGGCATCCTGATATTACGCAAGGGCCATAAATCCTGATGGTGCTAATAATTCACCTTTACCTGACATAATTTCCAGGATGGATGAACAGGATCACCGCTTGGATCAATTTGCACTAGCCCTGCAAACCCTGCTGACTCGCACTGCACATTTGGACCAAAGTGTCCCGCAAGTTATGGCTGCTCCTGTTTCCGCTGCTGCACCTAGCCCTACCAGGAGCATGTCCGGTTCTGCACCTCTACCTCAGCGATATGGAGGCGATCCTAATCAGTGCAGAGGGTTTTTGAACCAGGTGGGTATTTACTTTGAGATGTTACCTCAGGCGTTTCCCTCTGACAGAGCTTAAGTGGGATTTCTCATCTCGTTACTCTCTGACACAGCTCTTGCCTGGGCTAATCCCTTGTGGGAGACTAATACATCTGTGATTTCAAATTGCCCTGAATTTGTGGCCTCCTTTCGAAGGGTATTTGATGTTCCGGCTCGCTCCTCCTCTGCTGCTAAACGACTCATGTCCATTCAGCAAGGTACAAGATCTGTTGCTCAGTATGCCATTGAGTTCCGTACGCTTGCCGCAGAGGTAGGTTGGAACAATGAAGCCCTTGTTTGCGCCTTCTTTCTTGGGCTCTCTGATGCGATTAAAGATGAAGTTGCTGCCAGAGATTTACCAGATGATCTCGAGGCATTGGTGTCTATTTTGATCCTAATTGACATCAGACTCAGAGAGAGGGCCTCTTTCAAGGAGCGCTTGCGGAAGCCTCCTTTACCGTTGTCTCCTACATGTTCGTTCCCACCCATGCCTCCCTCTCCTCCCATGCCTCCTGGTCCCGAGTCACCAGTTACTGCTGAGCCGATGCAGTTGGGATTCACGCGTCTCTCCGTGGCGGAGAGGGTCTTTAGGAGGAGGGAGGGGCTCTGCCTCTATTGTGGGTTACAGGGCCACCTTTTGAAGTCTTGTCCTACACAGCCGGGAAACGCTCACACCTAAGGTCCTGTCGGGGGCAGACCTTGGGTGGTTTATCCTCGTCCCCGGAACCGCTAAAGGAGACACCTTTGGTCACGGTTGTCCTTTCCTGGGTGGACAACCCAGGCTCTTGTTGACTCCGGTGCTGCGGGCTATTTCAATGACAGTGCTTTTGTATCAAAGCACTCCATTGCTGTTTTGCCTCAGTCCGTTCCGCTTGCTATTGAGGCCATTGATGGCAGGCCCCTTCAGCCCGTACTAGTTACTCACGAAACTGCTCCGTTATCCATGGCTGTTTGGGCTTTTCATTTTGAGTTTGGGTTATCCCTGGCTCCAAAAGCAGTCTCGACTGGCGCAGGTCCGAAATTTTGTCGAGGTCTCCGCAATGTATTTCCACTTGTCTTCGGAAACCAGTGCACTTCTTCGGTATTTCAATTGCCAGAGGAGTACCGAGAGTTCCTAGACGTTTTTGACAAGGTGCGTGCCGGTACGTTGCCTCCTTACCGGTCTTACGATTGTGCCATAGACCTGCAACCTGCAGCCATTCCTCCTCGGGGCCGGGTTTACCCTCTGCCTGTTGTGGAGAATTGTGCTATGGAGGAGGAGTATGTTGTCGATGCTCTGTCGCGGGGGATTATCTGTAAATCCTGCTCTCCTGCAGGGGCTGGCTTCTTCTTTGTGAAGAAAAAGGGTGGCGAGTTAAGACCATGCATTGATTATAGGGGTCTTAATCGTCTTATCATTAAGAATGCTTACCCTATTCCGCTCATTACAGAACTCTTTGACCGCCTCAAGGGAGCTACGGTCTTTACTAAACTAGATTTGAGAGGAGCGTACAATCTCGTTAGGATCAAGGAGGGCCACAAATAGAAAACCACATTTAACACCAGGAGCGGGCATTATGAATATATTGTAATGCCCTTTGGCCTATGTAATGCTCCTGCTGTTTACCAGGAATTTATTAATGATGTCCTACGAGATATGTTGCAACAGTGTGTTGTGGTGTACTTAGACGACATCCTCATACACTCACCCTCACTTGAGGCTCATCGTTCTGATGTTACACGGGTTCTTAAGAGACTACGTGAGAACGGCCTGTTTTGTAAACTCGAGAAATGTGAGTTCCATCAGACTCAAGTAACCTTCCTAGGTTATGTTATCTCTGTTGCAGGGTTCTCCATGGATCCTGACAAGTTATCTGCAGTTCTGCAGTGGCCTCGCCCAGTTGTTCTTTGGTCTATTCAACGTTTTTTGGGGTTCACCAATTACTATAGAAAGTTTATTAAAAACTTTTCTTCCTTGGTCAAACCTATCACAGACATGACTCGTAAAGAGAATGATCCACTCCATTGGTCACCTACTGCCATTAAGGCCTTTGATAGTCTTAAGACTGCCTTTGCTGCCGCTCCAGTTCTGGCTCATCCTAACCCTGACCTGCCTTTCGTTCTTGAGGTCTATGCGTCTGAGACTGGAGTAGGTGCCCTCTTGTCTCAACATCCTACGCCTGACGGTTCCTTGCATCCGTGTGGTTTCTTCTCTAAGAAATTGTATCCAGCGGAGTGCAATCATGAAATTGGCGACAGGGAATTACTGGCCATAATTTTGGCACTCAAGGACTGGAGGCATCTACTCGAGGGTACTAGCGTGCCAGTGCTCATTCTTACTGACCACAAGAATTTAACTTATCTATCTGAAGCAAAACATTTGTCGCCCCGACAGGCCAGATGGGCGCTATTTTTGTCTCGGTTTAATTATGTGGTCTCCTACCTGCCTGGTAGTAAGAATGTTAGGGCTGATGCCCTCTCTCGACAATTTTCGCCTCTGTCCAAGGAGGAGTCTGTACCTATTCCAGTTATACCTCCTGACCATATTTTGGCTACCATACATACTAATTTGACTTCTCCCTTGGGGGAGGAGATCCTGGCTGCACAAACCAAAGCACTTCCTGAGAAACTTAGTGGTAAGTGTTTTGTTCCTGAGAATCTTCGAACTAAACTTTTGCGCACTTACCACTATCCAAAAGCCGCAGGTCACCCAGGCAAGAACCAAATTATTTGGTCTGTCGACAATTCTGGTGGCCAGGTCTTCATTCTGATGTTGCTGCGTATGCTGCCTCCTGCTCAGTTTGTGCACAGAATAAGACTCCTCAACGTCTTCCTGTGGGTCTTCTTCAACCTATTGCTAATGGTGAGTGTCCTTGGACACATCTTTCCATGGACTTCATTGTCTAGCTCCCTGTTTCCAATGGCAATACTGTTATCCTTATGTTGGTTGACCGGTTTTCTAAAATGTCACATTGCATTCCCTTGAAGAAGTTGCCTACCGCTCAGGAGCTTACTTAAATTTTTGCCCGTGAGGTCTTCCGTTTACATGGGTTACCCAGGGAGATAGTGTCAGAACGGGGTAGCCAGTTTGTCTCCAGATTTTGGCGTTCCGTTTCTGCTCAAATGGGGATCCAGCTTTCCTTCTCGGCATATCACCCTCAATACAATGGGGCTGTGGAACGGTCTAATCAAGCTCTGACACAGTTCCTCCGTTGCTATGTCTCAGATCACCACAATAATTGGTTTGAACTGTTACCTTGGGCAGAGTTTGCTCGTAATAGTTCTATTAATGCTTCCTCCAAGTTATCTCCGTTGATGGCGAATCATGGGTTTCAACCATCCTTGTTGCCCGATTCATTCATGTCTCAGGGTATTCCGGCTTTGGAGGAGCATCTCCGGCAACTCCGTTCCAGGCGGGTGCAGATTCAGGATTGCCTTCATCGTTTTATGCAGCACCAAAAGTTCCAAGCTGATCGTAGGCGTCTGCCCGCGCCTTCCTACCAGGTTGGTGAGAGAGTTTGGCTGTCCTCCCACAACTTGAACCTTTGTGTGCCTTCCAATAAACTGGCTCCCCATTATGTTGGTCCTTTTCGAACACTCAGAAGGGTCAATCCTGTGGCCTATGCTCTTGACCTTCCTCCTGCAATGCACATCTCCAATGTTTTTCATGTCTCCCTCTTGAAACCATTGGTTTGTAATTGGTTTACCACTGTGTTGCCTCGTCCCCACCCTATCTTTGTTGACAACCATGAGAAGTATGAGGTCAGCAGCATTATTGACTCTCGTATGTCCAGGGGCCGTGTACAGTATTTGGTTCACTGGAGGGGCTACGGTCCGAAGGAGCATTCATGGGTTCCCTCCTCTGATGTTCATGCTCCCGCCCTCCTCCGTGCCATCCATGCACGTTTCCCTAATAAGCCTTTTGTCCTCCCGTTGTGGGGAAAGTACTGTCAGGGTTTTTCCCTGTTTTGTTTGCCATGTGCTACTGGCAGCCATTTTACTCACTTCTCTTGCTGACTCTAGTGCATACTGTGTGATGGTGCTCATTTCCTGCACTTTCTTTTATTGCCAGACTGGTGTACATCATCCGTGTGAGACGGGATGCAGTCTCAGAATTGTTATGTCATCACTTATTGTTTAAAGGGCCTCTGCTCAGTATGCTTTGCCATTGCATTGTCTCAGATCTGTTTGTGAGAGCTCCTGTGTATTACCTGGCTGTCTGACATCCCTCCTGGTTCCTGATCCCTGGCTTGTTCCTGACCCTGTTGTTCTACTTGTTCCTGATTCCGGCTCGTCTGACTACTCACTTTGGCTCCTGATTCGGCTCGTCTGATTACCAGCTCTGGTTTTGATTCCTGGCTTGTTATTTGACTTGTGGACTTTTATTACTTTTTGCTATTAATAAAGGTGTGATTATTTTTGCACTTCTCGTCTCTGTCTGATTCCTGGCATCCTGACACAAGTTAACTATGGGGAGATGGTGAGCGGAGCCAAAAATAATGTAAAAAATGTGCTACTCACTATATATAGTTCTTAAATATGTTAAAGAGAAGAGTACCGTTGCTGTAAATATTTTAATACTAGGCATTGTGCATATGAGATAAGGTGGATAATTTGGGGTTGGAAGTACGACTGTCCTATGTAAGTGCTGTCGGGGTAATATTAGTGATCACTATATATAGGTAGAACCTGGGGTAGGGTGAAAGTTTTAACATTATAAAGATTCCCCTCTATTTTTTTCTATGTAATCAAGGCTGCGCCATGTCTGTCGACAGCACAGCCCTCATAAAACCAACTATCTAAGATACTGCAAAATATATATCAACTCCGTCAGAGACTACCTAGATACATATAGAATCTTAATCAAATATCATGCATTCTGATGTCCCAAGTGGTAAGTTTGATTGTGGCCAGAATGTTAGCCGTCGAACATTTGGCCGACAGACATTTGGCAGAATGACATTTGGCCGACGGATAATAGTCCGACATACAAGTGGCTGTCAGATAACAGTCCGGCCACGAGATAGGTAGATCGATAGATTTGATAGATAGGATAGATAGATAAATAGATAGATTTATCAGATAAATAGATGCAATAGATATATAAATTTGATAGATTCAATAGATAGATAAATAGATCATTTCACAGACAGAGAATTAAAAGATGTGCGAACTGAGACCCATGGTTAGGTTCCCAGAGGCAGTTGTGGCACCCGAGGCTCTGATTAGAACAGAGCACTCCGGAGCATATCTGCCCTCGGCCGAACTCGGAAAAAACATAATTTATTCTTACCTGATAAATGTATTTCTCTTGTGATGTATCGAGTCCACGGATTCATCCTTACTTGTGGGATATTCTCCTCCCCTACAGGAAGCGGCAGAGAGAGCACCCACAGAGCTGCCTATATAGCTCCCCCCTTAGCTCCACCCCCAGTCATTCGACCGAAGGCTAGGAAGAAAAAGGAGAAACTATAGGGTGCAGTGGTGACTGAAAGTTTAAAAATAAAAATATATATGCCTGTCTTAATAAACAGGGCGGGCCGTGGACTCGATACATCACAGGAGAAATAAATTTATCAGGTAAGCATAAATTATGTTTTCTCTTGTAAGATGTATCAAGTCCACGGATTCATCCTTACTTGTGGGATACCAATACCAAAGCTTTAGGACACGGATGAAGGGAGGGACAAGACAGGGACCTTAAACGGAAGGCACCACTGCTTGTAGAACCTTTCTCCCAAAAATAACCTCCGAAGAAGCAAAAGTATCAAATTTGTAAAATTTGGAAAAAGTATGAAACGAAGACCTAGTCGCCGCATTACAAATCTGTTTAACAGAAGCCTCATTTTTAAAAGCCATGTGGAAGCCACAGCTCTAGTAGAATGAGCAGTAATTCTTTCGGGAGACTATTGGCCAGCAGTCTCATAAGCCAAACGGATGATGCTTTTCAGCCAAATGGAAAGAGAGGTAGTCGTAGCCTTCTGACCTCTCCGCTTACCAGAATAAACAACAAACAATGAGGATGTTTGACGGAAATCTTTAGTTGCTTGTAAGTAGAACTTTAAAGCACGAACCACATCAAGATTGTGCAACAGACGTTCCTTCTTTGAAGAAGGATTAGGACAAAGTGAAGGAACAACAATCTCTTGATTTATATTCTTATAAGAAACAACCTTAGGAAGAAACCCAGGTTTGGTACGCAAAACCACCTTATATGCATGGAAAATAAGATAAGGGGAATCACACTGTAAAGCATATAGCTCAGAAACTCTTTGAGCCGCAGAGATAGCTACTAAAAACAAAACTTTCCAAGATAGAAGCTTCATATCCATGGAGTGCATAGGTTCAAACGGAACGCCTTGAAGAACTTTAAGAACTAAATTTAGGCTCCATGGCGGGGCAACAGGTTTAAATACAGGCTTGATTCTGACCAAACTAAATGCTAGTTCCTTATATTTGTCCTTATAAGGAACTAGCTGATAATCCCTTCTCCAAACATTCTTATCCATGGTAGAACCGAGGACATGTCCACTAGGTCTGCATACCAAGTCCTGCGTGGCCACGCAGGTGCTATCAGAATCACTGAAGCTCTCTCCTGCTTTATTCTGGCAACCAGACGTAGAAGGAGAGGAAATACATAGGCCAGATTGAAGGACCAAGGCACTGCTAGAGCATCTATCAGTACTGCCTTGGGATCCCAGGACCTGGACCCGTAACGAGAAAGCTTGGCATTCTGAAGGGACGCCATCAGATCCAATTCTGGTGTGCCCCATAGCTGAATCAGCTGGGCAAATACCTCCGGATGGAGTTCCCACTCCCCCAGATGAAAAGTCTAACTACTTAGGAAATCCGCCTCCCAGTTCTCTACTCCTGGTATGTAGATTGCTGAGAGATGGCAAGAGTGATCCTCTGCCCATCGGATTATTTTGGTTACCTCCATCATCGCTAGAGAACTCCTTGTTCCTCCTTGATGATTGATATAAGCTACAGCATTGATGTTGTCCGACTGAAACCTGATGAATTTGACCCCAGCAAGCTGAGGCCACGCCTGAAGCGCATTGAATATCGCTCTCAGTTCTACAATATTTATTGGGAGAAGAGATTCCTCCCGAGACCATAAGCCCTGTGCTTTCAGGGAGTTCAGACTGCATCCCAGCCTAGCAGGCTGGTATCTGTCGTTACAATGAGCCACTCTGGCCTGCGGAAACACATTCCCTGAGACAGGTGGTCCTCAGACAACCACCAGAGAAGAGAATCTCTGGTCTCCAGGTCCAGATGCAGTTGAGGAGACAAATCTGCATAATCCCCATTCCACTGTTTGAGCATGCATAGATGTAGTGGACTGAGAAACTATGTCCATTGCCGCTACCATGAGTTCGATTACCTCCATATACTGAGCCACTGATTGCCGAGGAATGGAATGAATAGCTCGGCAAGTGGTTAAGAGCTTTGATTTTCTGACCGCCATCAGAAATATTTTCATTTCTACCAAGTCTATCAGAGTCCCTAGGAAGGAAACTCTTATAAGAGGGAAGAGAGAACTCTTTTTTATGTTCACCGTCTACCCGTGAGATCTCAGAAAAGCCAACACAATGTCTGCGTGAGACTTGGATAGCTGGAAAGTTGACGCCTGAAATAAGATGTCGTCTAGATAAGGCGCCACTGCTATGCCCCGTGGTCGTAGAACCGCAAGAAGGGACCCTAGCACCCTTGTGAAAATTCTGTGAATAGGGATGTGTAGATACGCATCCTTTAAGTCCACGGTGGTCATATATTGACCCTCCTGGATCAGAGGTAGAATAGACCGAATAGTCTCCATCTTGAATGATGGAACTTTGAGGAACTTGTTTAGAATGTTGAGATCCAAGATTGATCTGAAAGTTCCCTTTTTTTTGGAAACCACAAACAGGTTTGAGTAAAAACCTAGCCCCTGTTCATCTTTTGGGACTGGGCGGATCACCCCCATGGTATGTAGGTCTTCTACACAGCGTAAGAACGCCTCTCTCTTTGTCTGTTTACAGACAATCGAGAAATGTGAAAAGTCCCCCTTGGAAGAGAGCCTTTGAATTCCAGAAAATATCACTGGGACACAATTTCTAAAACCCAGGGATCGTGAACATCTCTTGCCCAAGACTGAGCGAAGAGAGAGAGTCTGCCCCCTACTAGATCCGGTCCTGGATCGGGGGCTACCCCTTCATGCTGTCTTAGAGGCAGCTGCAGGCTTCTTGGCCTGTTTACCTTTGTTCCAAGCCTGATTAGGTCTTCAGACTGACTTGGATTGGGAAAAATTCCCCTCTTGCTTTGCAGCAGAGGAAGCTTGAAATTCCAAAAGGAACGAAAATTATTTTGTTTGGTCCTCATCTTATTTGATCTATCCTGAGGGAGGGCATGACCTTTCCCTCCAGTGATGTCTGAAATAATCTCTTTCAGTTCAGGCCCAAATAGGGTCTTTCTTTTGAAAGGGATGTTCAAAAGTTTAGTTTTAGATGACACATCAGCAGACCAGGATTTAAGCCATAACGCCCTGCGTGCTAAAATGGCAAAACCTGAATTCGTTGCCGCTAATTTAGCCAGTTGAAAAGCGGCATCTGTAATAAAAGAATTAGCCAATTTAAGGGCCTTAATTCTGTCCAAAATTTCTTCTAATGGAGTCTACATCTGAAGAGCCTCTTCTAGAGCCTCAAACCAGAAAGCAGCTGCAGTAGTTACAGGAACAATGCACGCAATAGGTTGAAGAAGAAAACCTTAATGAACAAAGATTTTCTTCAGGAGACCCTCTAATTTTTTATCCACAGGATCTTTGAAAGCACAACTGACTTCAATAGGTATAGTTGTACGCTTAGACAGAGTAGAAATAGCTCCCTCCACCTTAGGAACTGTCTGCCACGAGTCCCGCATGGTGTCAGATATGGGAAACATTTTCTTAAAAACAGGAGGGGGAATGAACGGAATACCTGGTCTATCCCACTCCTTAGCAATAATATTCAAAATCCTCTTAGGGACTGGAAAAAAACATCAGTGTAAACAGGAATCTCTAAGTATTTATCCATCTTACACAATTTCTCTGGGACCACTATAGGGTCACAATTATCTAGAGCCGCTAATACCTCCCTGAGCAATAAGCGGAGGTGTTCAAGCTTAAATTTAAAGGCCGTTATATCAGAATCTGTCTGAGGAAGCGTCTTTCCTGAATCAGAAATTTCTCCCTCAGATGACAAATCCCTCACCCCTACCTCAGAGCATTGTGAGGGCATATCAGATACGGCTACTAAAGCGTAAGACTGCTCAGCATTTTTCCTTAACCCAGAGCTGTCCCGCTTTCCTTGAAAACCAGGCAGTCAGGATAAAACCTCTGTGAGGGTTGTATTCATAACTGTGGCCATGTCTTGTAAAATAAATGAATTTGACGCACTAGAGGTACTTGGCGTCACTTGTGCGGGCGTTACTGGTTATGACACTTGGGGAGAGCTAGATGCTAAACCCTCATTTACTTCGGACTGAGAATCATCTATTGCTCTATTTTTAAGTGCTTATATATGTTCTTTATAGTTTATAGACATATCAGTACAATTGGAACACATTCTAAGAGGGGGTACCACAATGGCTTCCAAACATATTGAACAAGGATTTTCCTTGGTGTCAGACATGTTAAGCAGGCTAGTAATGTAACAAGCAAGCTTGGAAAACACTGTAATCAAAGTAAATAACACTTAGAAATAAAAAGGTACTGTGCCTGTAAGAGAAAAAAAGCTGCACAAATTCTGCAAAACAGTGTAAAAAAGCAGTAAACATAACGGAATTTTTACAGTAGTATCATATAGCCTTAGTAACTTTGCACAGCTATGCAAATAAACAATTAACCCCTTAATGGCAAAAACGGATTGAAAAAACATCAAAACCAGTAAAAAAGACTTCCAGCACTTTGCCACAGTTCTGCTGTGGCTCCTACCTGCCATTCAGAACAATTTGTGGGGGAAAAAAACTTCTTTTACAGCCCTCAAACACGGCAGGAACCTCTGGAGAAGCAGTTAGAAGTCTCAGAGGAAAATAAACTGCACAACTGAGGCGCGAAAATAGGCCCCTCCCAACTCACTCAATGTTTTGAGGCCTAACAGACAAACACTAGAGTGTCTCTAAATTAACCATGTGGGTTAGAAAACTCAAAAACAAGCCACAATGACCCCTTAAGTCCCTTCAAAAAAACGTTAGAATTGCATCATTCACTGCACTGAATAAACAAAAACGTTTTTACCAAACAGTGTCACCAGTAACTAATGAGCCCTTCATGCAAGCTGAAATTCCTATCCAAGTGTCTGAATACAGCTTACTCTTCCCTCATGGGGATATTGCCAGCCTTTTCTAGAAATAACATAGTCTGTCTAGAAAAAAATAGACTGAACATACCTTAATGCAGTTTAGCCTGCAAACTGTTTCCCCAACTGAAGTTTTCCTGTACTCTTCAGCCCTTGTGAGATCAGCAGTGGATCTTAGTTACAAAATGCTAAGATCATCATCCTCCTTGCAGAAATCTTCATCCCTTTTCTGCCAGAGAGTAAATAGTACACACCGGTACCATTTAAAAATAACAAACTTTTGCTTGAGAAAATAAAAACCTAACATTTTTGTCACCACACTCCTCTTTGCCCTTCCTAGCAGTTAAGCAGGCAGAGAGAATGACTGGGGGGTGGAGCTAAGGGGGGAGCTATATAGGCAGCTCTGCTGTGGGTGTTCTTTCTCCTACTTCCTGTAGGGGAGGAGAATATCCCACAAGTAAGGATGAATCTGTGGGCTCGATACATCTTACAAGAGAAAATGCTTTGGCATTCTGTCCGTTGGACAGAATGCTGTCGGCCAAATGTCCATCGGCATTTTGTCAGAGCACCAGTTTGATTAGGTGTAGATATAGAATTTGTTTAATATTCCAAAAGGTTCTACAATTGAGACAGAGATTTATCCCCTTACACATTAAAGGGCAAAATTACATATGCATCAGTGTAACACTATTACTAACATGAAAAGCATAGAGAGGGATATCTTAGGTACTATTAATAAGCATACTATACAATGTGACCGGTTAGACTTAAGAGGGGAGTCTTAGCATACACTTTAAAGGGACAGTCAAGTAAAAATTAAACTTTCATTATTCAGATAGGACTTTTAATTTTAATTGACTTTCCAATTTACTTTTATCATCAAATTTACTTTTTTCTCTTGGTATTCTTAGTTTAAACTAAACATAGGCAGACTCATATGCTAATTTCTAAGCCTTCGAGGGCTTCCTCTTATCACAGGCTTTTTAATCTCTTTTCAACACAAAGAGACAGAAAGTACACGTAGGCTATATAGATAACACTGTGTTCAGGCACAGAAAGTTATTTAAGATCTAGCACAATACAATGCTAAATTTAAGACAATAGATAATAAACAGTCACAGTCATGTGATCAGGGGGCTGGAAGAAGGTTCCTAGATACAAGGTAAACACAAAGGTAAAAAGTACATTAATATAACGGTGTTGGTTATGCAAAAACTGGGGAATGAGTAATAAAGGGATTATCTATCTTTTAAAACAATAACAATTCTATGGTTGACTGTCCCTTTAAGGTTTATATTCATGCACTGAAGGCTAAATGTGCTAGCACCCTGTAAGTAGACCCTCTAGGGAAGGCTTATAAACGTTAAAAAGGATAGTGCAGTAATCTATAGTTGCATAGTGAACGTATAATAAAATGTTCATAATTAACTAGCAAAGCTAAACTTTAAATGATCGCCAACAATAAACTGAAATAAAGATCCTGAAGAGAGAAAGAAACAAAGGCGCCAACATGGACTAGTACCACCAGAGCAGATATTGCCAAAAGCAAATAAAGGAGCATACTCACAAACAGAGCACACCCAACAGTGCTATTGAGGAAGACTGGAACTTCGTAGTGGTCTAGCTCACTGATAATCCACAACGCAAATCCAATCAAAGGTCCTTAACAGAGCCTGTAGTTGAGTGCCTTGATAAACAAGGAACATACAGACATAGCCCAGTAACGTTTGGAACAGAGCAACAGGTAGCTAAAAAGTTGCACTTACAAGATACAATGCACCTCCAGGTGCACTACCAGCAGACTGGGACCTCTCAGCCGCCCAGTAGACTGTTAGCTCCAGGCAAAAGCAGCAATTATCCCAGATGTAAAGGTTCCAGATGACCGGCAAAATATACACGGTGACACACACCAAACAATAGCAAGTGTATATTAAAAAAGACTTTATTTAAAATGTGACGCATTTCTCAGCTTCCTAAGAGCTGTTTCATCAGGCTATAAAATACAACATTAAAAAAACACTTGCTATATAACAGGAAATGAAGGGATAATCAGTAATCTAATTGGTCAAACAATTAAAACATGAAAAAAACAACACCTGTGTGTTTCTCCTAATGCTTGGTTGGTGTGAAAGAGTGATCAATAATCTCATTGGTTAAACAATTAAAACATTAAAAACCAACACCTGTGTGTGTATCCTAGTGCTTGGTCAGTGTGGTAACATAAGTATACAAAAAAGGCCTTACAGGTGGTGTACAAACTGTTTGTGATCTGCGCATGCTCAGTTGGCATAGCAGCCACAAATAAGCACAAACCTAAAACATCCAATTTGTTAAGGAATATACATATCAATACATGTATGAACGACATTTCAAGTCAGATTGTCCATCCAAATCACAAAAGCATAAATTTGAAAACAAAACAGAGAAAATTAATATTTGTAAATATTACACAATATAGGTCAGTGATACATATATTTGTGGCAGACTAGCAGATCTTTAATACAAAATCTTATGTGAGCAAAATTAACTTATATTAAAACCTTGTCCCTACGCAAACAATCACACATTGTAACACCACGCATACAAACACTGTCGTTCATACATGTATTGATATGTATATTGGTTGGTTTTTAATGTTTTAATTGTTTGACCAATGAGATTATTGATCACTCCTCCACACCAACCAAGCCTTAGGAGATACACACAGGTGTTGTTTTTTTAATGTTTTAATTGTTTGACCAATCAGATTACTGATTATCCCTTCATTTCCTGTTATTTAGCAAGTGTTTTTTAATGTTGTATTTTATAGCCTGATGAAACAGCTCTTAGGAAGCTGAGAAACACGTCGCATTTTAAATAAAGTCTTTTTTAATATACACTTGCTATTGTTTGGTGTGTGTCACTGTGTATTTTTTGTCGGTCATCTAGAACCTTTACATCTGGGATAATTGCTGCTTTTGCCTGGAGCTAACAGTCTACTGGGCGGCTGAGAGGTCCCAGTCTGCTGGTAGTGCACCTGGAGGTGCATTGTATCTTGTAAGTGCAACTTTTTAGCTACCTGTTGCTCTGTTCCAAACGTTACTGGGCTATGCCTGTATGTTCCTTGTTTATCTAGGCACTCAACTACAGGCTCTGTTAAGGACCTTTGATTGGATTTGCGTTGTGGATTATCAGTGAGCTGGACCACTGCGAAGTTCCAGTCTGCCTCAATAGCACAGTTGGGTGCGCTCTGTTTGTGAGTATACTCCTTTATTTGTTTTTGGTAATATCTGCTCTGGTGGTACTTGTCCATGTTGGCGCCTCTGTTTCTTTCTCTCTTCAGATAACCAGACATCAGGATGACCGTCCTATGACAAAGAGCTGCCACATCTATTCGGACTTTCATCAACTATTGGTTATATAGACATTTTACTGTATTATTGGCTAATTACACACTGGTCTTTTTTGTGATTTGGTTGCGCCCCCTAAGGGTGTGGTATACGTAGGTGTACACCACACTCTGTATATTTTGAACCAAAGATCCTTCAAGAGTAATTTAGGTATAGCATAATGTTATATCTATGACCGCCTGGTTTCCAGCTTAGAAACAGCTATCCTAAAACCTAAGGAAGCAGCTTAAGACCAAGCTAGGGTAGTGACATTGTTTAAGATAATAGAGATTGAGTTCAAACCCCTGATTAATCACTAATTGCATTTGCAAACTTCAACTATATAATATCATATACACAACAGTAGGGTACCTTTCATCCAATTATCAAAATAAATATCAAATAAAAACATCTAACAACTCTATATTACTAACTGAAATTAACCGATAACCGCTAATAAGACAAATGGGTAAGAGTCCTTCTTTGTAGCTTTGCAGTATGGCTTGGTAAGTCTCTGGTAGCTACACATCTTGCTGCGTTCATCCCACCCCAGATGGCCAGGGTAATTGAATTCCTCCACCAGACTTATAAACAGTCTCTGGACATTGTCCCCAGCAGGATGCCTCTTCCACTAGCCAAAGGTACAACTTATTTGCGGCTTTCCATATGAGTCTGTTAGTCGCTTGACTGGCATAGGTATCTAGCTCAGAAGTTTTGCAGGCGGTAGACAGGGCAAGTAGGTTCTTTACATCGTGCTGTGTAATCTCAAGGTCCGTTTCTTCAGTTGGGTTAGTTATTCCCACAGGGTCTGTTTCTATTATCCTCCATTCTGCAGAAAAGTAGGAGTTAAGCGCTTGGGTTACCAAGTAGCACCTCTGGCGTAGACTGCTACGGAGTTGGTTTTTTAGTAATTGGGCTCTGTAGATTCTGCCCCCTAAAATTGAGATGCCATCTTTAGAGCTTGATTGAAAGCCTCCTGGAAGCCATCTAGAAGGCTGTCCAGCTCTCTGAGGATGTAGGCTGCAGTTGTCATGGTGCTCCAATAAGGTAGTGAAACCAGAGAAGATTAGGTAGCCAAATTGAGCCCTCTCACTAGACTCCAC